>NC_045447.1:18101096-18155702 GCF_002776525.5 Piliocolobus tephrosceles | reverse complement strand
ATTTTTTTAGTAGAGACGGGGTTTCACCGTGTTAGCCACGATGGTCTCGATCTCCTGACCTCGTGATCCGCCCGTCTCGGCCTCCCAAAGTGCTGGGATCACAGGCTTGAGCCACCGCGCCCGGCCTTTTTTTTTTTCTTTTTTTAGACGACAAACTCTGTGTTGCCCAGGCAAGAGTGCAGTGGCATGATCTCGGCTCACTGTAACCTCCGCCCCTCAGGTTCAAGCTATTCTTCTGACTCAGACTCCCGAGTAACAAGGATTACAGGCGCCCACCACCACGTCTGGCTCTTTTTTCATATTTTTAATAGAGATGGGGTTTCACCATGTTGGCCAGGCTGGTGTCAAACTCCTAACCTCAGGTGATCCACCCGCCTCTGCCTCTCAAAGTGGTGGGATTAAAGCGTGAGCCACCTGGCTCGGCCAACTTTTTTTTTTTGTTTTTTGTTTGAAACGGAGTCCTGCTTTGTCACCCAGGCTGCAGTGCAGTAGCATAATCATGGCTCACTGCAACCTATGCCTTCCTGGCTCAAGCAATTTTCCCATCTTAGCCTCCTGAATGGCTGGGACTATGTGCGTATGTCACCACGTCCGGCTAATTTTTGTATTTTCTGTAGAGATGCAGTTTCACCATGTTACCTAGGCTGGTCTCCAACTCCTGGGCTCAAGCAATCCACCAGCCTCAGACTCCCAAAGTCCTGAGATTACAGGTGTGAGTCACCACACCTGGCCATGTTGTTTTTTGACTTTTTAATAATAGCTATTCTGACTGGTGTGGTTTTGATTTGCATTTCTCTAATGATCAGTGATACTGAGCTTTAATATGCTTTTTTTGGACACAGGTATGTCTTCTTTTGAAAAGTGTTCATGTCCTTTGCCCACTTTTTAATGTTTTTTTTTTTCTTTCTTATAGATTTGCTTAGGATCCTTACAGATGCTGAATATTAGACCTTTGTCAGATACATAGTTCGCAAATATTTTCTCCCATTCTGTAGATTGTCTATTTACTCTGTTGACAGTTCCTTCTGCTGCCTACTGATGTCTTGACATGACACGCCCTGTGATATGGAAATAAAGTAGAAGGCAAGTACAGTATTAGAACACATTCAGGCCGGGAGCGGTGGCTCACTCCTGTAATGCCAGCACTTTGGGAGGCTGAGGTGGGTGGATCACCTGAGGTCAGGAGTTTGAGACTACCCTGGCCAACATGGTGAAACCCCATCTCTACTAAAAATAAAAATTAGCTGGGCATGGTGGTGTGCACCTGTAATCCCAGCTACCTGGGACGCCGAGGCAGGAGAACTGCTTGAACCTGGGAGGCAGAGGTCATGCCACTGCACTCCAGCCTGGGCAACAAGAACAAAATTCAGTCTCAGAATGTGCAGTAACCTTAAGTGCAAGAAAGTCCTTGGTATAATTAAATGTCTTCAACAGCAACAGAATCTGGCTCTCATTACCAGATGCAACTCCCAAACTTTCCACTAGGTGGCAGAAGAGGCTAGATAATAGGCGGGGTTCTCAACCTTAGTGAGTATGGCCAACAACTGTGGGTCTCCAGCCCCGAAGTTTGATTCATTAGGTCTGGGTGCGGCCTGATAATTAGCATTCCTAACAAGCTTCCAGGTGATACTGATGTTTCCAGGTGATACTGGTGGAAAGTTTCCAGGTAATGCTGGAAGGAAAGTACATTTTGGGAACACTGGATTACAGAAGTGTAGACCAACCCAAGGCCCATTACCCCATCCATCCATTCATCCCTTCCTCCAGTTTACTTTGTAGTTCTAGGTGATGTGAGCACAAAGAATGAGACATGGTTCTTGTTCTCAAGACATAGTCGGGTGAGGGAGAAGAGGAAAACTAAAAAAGTAACTCTTAATTACTTCCACCTCTCCATTTCTTCCAACACACAGACTTCCTAAGTGTTGTTTTGCTGTTCTTCTGTCAAATACAGTTTAAGCCTTATGCCCTTAGAGTCTGCATGATGAACCAGTGCAAGAGCTGCCCTACATGGCTAGACCTGCCGAACGACAGTCTCAGGAATGTGTGCCGTCCTATGACAAGTTTCCGACGGAAAATCTCCTCTGAATTTACAGAGGCTGGGATATAAAAGCACACCTGACACCCCCGAGTCTGCACTGAGTAAAAATAAAACACAGGATTACTACGTTCTTCGAATCTGTGCTTGGTTGCTTTCCAAAATGAATTCCTCATTTTAAACTTCAATACATATTATGGTTAATTTGGGGAAAAAATCTTTTGACTCATGATTGTCCATATTTTCCTTTAAATAGTATTGTTGACTAGCTCTAATCTTTGGTACTGGGTCTTACTAGATCTACTTTTTGCATAATTTGTGATGTACCATATAAACCAATAGTATGTAAACAGAGATTGTGTATAGGTTCACTTGACACAAATCCTTTCTATGTAATGAAAGAACACTTCAACGCATGTCTTGGGTTGAACTATTATTTCTAAATCAGTGGTAATTAGATTAGTGAAATTTTATTTATAGCCATAATTCATCTCGACCAATGTTTTCACAAGTATTTGAAAGTGTAATAAAAATGGGTAAAAGATGCAGACAGAATTCAAAAGATACAAATAAGCACACATAAAAATATGTCATTTTCTCTCTAGTCTCCCCCCCAATAAAAATATGCTGTCATGTGTTAAAGAAATGTCAGTTAAAGCAACCTTGAGATACTTCCTTTGTATCTATTAAATTGGCAAACATGTTTAGAAATGTTCTTTCTTGACTTGGGCAGTGGTTAGACAAGTGTTCACTTCATGAACTATTTGACAAAACTGTGTGTTGTAACCACTCTTTTGTACCTGTAACAGAAAATATTAAGAAAAATTTCCATTGTTTTTGCGAGTAAGTCTTCTACTGGAGCTTGTTCTAAGGAAATATGCACAAAGAAGTTCTCTGTAGTATTTTCTAAAAAGCAGAACTGGAAACTACCTAATTATCTACCAAAACAGAAAAGGTTTAGCAAATTACAGTAATGAAGGAAAATTACAAAATATTATGGCAGTCGTAAAAACCTAACGCGCATTTTTGAGAACGTATTACAAAACAATGATTTGCAGTACACAAATCCATACACATGTGCATAAGGATTAGAAGAGAGTATTAAAAATCGTAATGATAAAGGAACTCTGGGTAACTTTCTCCATAAGTTTTTATTACTGTTAGATTATCTTTACCACAGAGAGCACAGAACATGTGGTTAAAATGCAAAGGACAGGAACATCCCACTGGCAAGGACTACTCATGTCTAATCACAGTGTGATCATTAAATATTCTGTCCAAATGTACTCAGAACACTTTAGATGTTTACAGGGTATGGCAGAAAAGGGAAGTCTGAGAGAGGAAGAGTTGTGTGGAATTGATCTTTCGTTTTGCTTCTGATCTTTTATTTTCTTTTTTTTTTTTTTTTTTTTTTTTTTTTTGAGACGGAGTCTCGATCTGTCGCCCAGGCTGGAGTGCAGTGGCGCGCTCTCGGCTCACTGCAGGCTCCGCCTCCCGGGTTCACGCCATTCTCCTGCCTCAGCCTCCCAAGTAGCTGGGACTACAGGCGCCCGCCATCTCGCCCGGCTAATTTTTGTATTTTTTAGTAGAGACGGGGTTTCACCGTGTTAGCCAGGATGGTCTCGATCTCCTGACCTCGTGATCCACCCGTCTCGGCCTCCCAAAGTGCTGGGATTACAGGCTTGAGCCACCGCGCCCGGCCTTATTTTCAATTTTAGATGCTTTGGAAGTTATTTTTCTTCCAAGTGTAGATAGCTCTTAAGACAATCCATGGAATTTGTTAAAATCTCACTGAGTTCCTACTCTCAATCTTACAATGTTGCTGGGGAAACCAGGTATTCACCTGTATTTTGAAAAAAAAATTGAGAATCAAGGATGAAAGTTAATAGTTGTCTATTGCAAAAGGTACAACAGTATTTATTGCTAAATGAACTGCACCACTAACCTTACACAAAAATGCTCAGTGAGGCTGGAGTGGGGTATGCTGGTCAGCAGAGGCTTTAAAGATAGTGGGAGATCAACACCCAAAGTGCAAGGGTGGGAATAAAGAGAAGAGCAAGAACTGTTTGCTTGAAGAAATTAGCTAGGGCTCCATTATGTTAAGGAATCCAGATGTGCCCTGTTGGTAATGGCGAGTTACCAAGGTTGAACAAGAGCAAGTAAATGCTCAAAGATGTGGCTGGGGAGACTCCCTGGAAGCAAAGCATAAGACAGGTTGAACCGTGCACACAGGTGGTGGAGGGAGAAGGCAGCAGTCAGGGTTTGAAGAGACTTGAAATACAGAAAGAACAGACAAGGAAACATGAAAACATGGAAAAAATCCAGGTTTGTGGAGGCTGAAAATCAGGGCTTCGGCCTCACCACCTACTACAACTCCTCTAGGCAATGAATCACTTTACCAAGCCACAGCTTTCTCATCTGTAAAACAGGAATGACAATCTGCCCTTAATGATGCTGTCAGGGGATCAAAAGTGCAGGGCCGTAGTATGCAAATGACAAGAAGCCCCATAAGTTTAAGTGAGGAGGAAAGAACTCATGCAAAGATGTGCTGGATAGACACATCCTTGGGTAAGAGAGAGGAAGACTATTCCAAGGTCTGGAACCTACAAAACGGGACATTTACCCACCCCACCCCTTCATTTGCAACTATTCATGAAATTCACCAAAATTATTTCCTAGAGTTTTACTTCTATTGTTTTGCTTTTTGGATTACCTTCAGAAATGGTTATATTGTTGAGTTTACCTTCTAGAAGATGTAGAAACAGTAAAAGAACAGAGCCACCTCAGATCACTCAAGGGTTGTTCCATTTTCAAAAATACACTGACTTTTGAAAAGTCCCTGAATTGGTTGGATAAAATGTCTGAAGCAGTTGTGGGGAAAAGCAAGACAAGTCTTAACTACAGAATATATTTTTAAGGAGATGCAGCTTTATTACTTTCAAGTACAAACAATAATTTGGACTTGGCTAACCAAATTTGCCTAATTGAGAGAATCTGCTTTAATGTACAGATATAAATGATTTATAGTTAGCACAATCACTTATGGGTAAAAAGAGTGCTTCGATGATGCAAGAAAATAACTTCTCATCTTAGAGACATCTTGTTCCACAATCACTCCACTATTTGCTTAAGCAATCCCTTCTTCCGCCTACCCCACACAGTTCAAATATAAACTTTATCTCACGCCCTCTAAATCACAACATACATCAAATTAGTGAAATATGAGTTGATTACTTTTTCAGCATTGCTATAGATGTTGGATTGCTGACAGAACTCTCTTCAGCCTGAGCATTCTCATCAAGTACACTAAGTCCAAATCAGTGAAATATGCCTGTTCACCATTTGAGTACAAAGACGCCAAAACATGATGAGCTTTTATCATCTGAATTAGTAATTTTCCAGGGTTGAATATTAAAAACACATCTTTACTTGGTTGGGCACATTTATGAAGAATAGAAGTAGCTGAATTCTTTAGGCCACAGTAATTAAGTGGGTTTACACTGGTCAGGATTGAATTACTAAACAACTGAACTGTTCCAGGGAAGACCAAAAACACTGAAACATCCTGACAGCAAAACAGCTTTTTGCACTGAGCATGACCGTTCAGTCTGATGAGGCTGATGGGAGTGGTGCAAAGACTACTCAATCCATCTGAGGATTTATTCCGAAAAAAGTTTACTTTCCTAGAGCAGGCATGGGGAACCTTTGATTAGAGACACTGCCAAAAATGGCTAATGGGCATTTTGTCAAAAAAGTGAATCTGTTCTTTTCATCAGACACTCCATCTGAGGAGAGCGTAATTCTCAAGGGTCTTGGTTGTCTTAAACCAAGCAAAAGCACCTGCATAACCACGTAGGAGGGCTGTGTCAAGAAGACAGACCTAAAGGGCTTCTCCCCTATCCTGACAACTGTGTCCACAGGCAAAGGTGACAGTATGCCCTGACCAGACTGCATCATGAGTAGTAATCTGATTCTGCTCACTTCCCTACAGAGAAAGGCAAGTGGCTTCATACACCAAGGCCCACAGAAGGAGGCACAGAAAGCTATAAAAGTGATGTTGGGGCTGGGCGCAGTGGCTCATGCCTGTAATCCCAGAACTTTGGGAGGCCGAGGTGGGCGGATCACGAGGTCAAGAGATCGAGACCATCCTAGCCAATGTGAAACCTCGTCTCTACTAAAAATACAAAAATTAGCTGGGTGTGGTGGCACGTGCCTGTAGTCTCAGCTACTCGGGAGGCTGAGGCAGGAGAATTGCTTGAACCCAGGAGGCTAAGGTTGCAGTGAACTGAGATCGCGCCACTGAACTCCAGCCTGTGGACAGAGCAAGATTCTGTCTCAAAAAACAAACAAACAAAAAAGTGATGTCGGTAGGATTCACCTCTAGGCAACCTGGAAGCCACACCATAACAACTTCAAGTTGCCAGCTGGGTTTGGTCAAAGAAATGTGTAAAGCCAGGATTCACTATCCTTAGCTGATTCTGTTAGATCAAAATGCCTAACCTAATACAAACAATTTCTTCAGGTCTAAAATACTGTTTCCGAAAGTATTTCTTTTGTTTTACAAATGGAGAGCCGTAATCATTTTCCTATGAATACTAGAACCATTATATAATCCTCATTCAAACCTCACCAAGTGTTTTCAACAGCCAGAACACAGCAATTTTTTTTTTTTTTTTTTTTTTTTTTTTTTTTTTTTTGAGATGGAGTCTCACTCTGTCACCCAGGCTGGAGTGCAGTGGCCAGATCTCAGCTCACTGCAAGCTCCGCCTTCCGGGTTTACGCCATTCTCCTGCCTCAGGCTCCTGAGTAGCTGGGACTACAGGCGCCCGCCACCTTGCCTGGCTAGTTTTTTGTATTTTTTTAGTAGAGACGGGGTTTCACCGTGTTAGCCAGGATGGTCTCGATCTCCTGACCTCGTGATCCGCCCGTCTCGGCCTCCCAAAGTGCTGGGATTACAGGCTTGAGCCACCGTGCCCGGCTGAACACAACAATTTTTAAACTATGAAAAATGAAGTGCAAACCTTACAATTCAATAGCAATGTTGCCCACGTTTCACTCACGAACAGCTATCCAATTGCATGCACCTTCCTGCAGAACTTCTTCCAAGTCCAGTCCTTCCACTGGAGGGGCTTTCTTCCTATTTCTCCAATAGGTCTAAAAGGTCAGGTTAGAGTCAGATTTGGCAATGTGTTTTACTTCAAATAATGGAGCTGGAGGAAACTACATTCCTTTGGAATGATGACAGAATCTACTAGAAACGTCACACATCCACTCAGCTCTCCTGGATCCCTGTCCACACCATGAAGCCCGAAGTTGTTATGATGGCCTTTATGAACCTGAGAGAAGCCCCTTGCTTCCACCACACCACAGTGCCACCCAAGAAATCCAATCCTTGTAAGAAAGGATGGGGCTTATCTTCTCATGACTTAGAATTTTTCAGAAATGAGAATATTCACAAAAGAGGGAAAGGCAATTCCCTTCCCTATGCACTATGGAAGCCAAAGTCAGTGTGTGCATGAGCTAGTTCTCAAAGGCACCAAAAGGAGAGTAAATAATAGTTTTAGTTATCCCCTACCCACTTCCCACTCTGACTCCCCACTTTGCTTTCTTTTGCAAAAAGGATGAGCTAGTTTTCCATTTTTATAACTGGCGACAGTACGAATATATCCAGCATCTATAAAGCAGTTAAATAAAAACTCAGGCCAAATAAAGGCCTCCATAAGGAAGAATAGACTGTAGGACTCCAATTACTGCCCAAAGTTCTGCTGTCAAAATCCAGCTGCATGATGATGCCACTGCACCCCACCCTACTGTATAACAGAGCAACACTGCGTAGGAAAAAAAAAAATTCCAGCGGCACCAAGTACCACCTTGATGACTTCTATATTCACCACTAAAAACTGAAATAGAACACACTATATACAGCTTCAAGTTTGTCACTTTAATAAAACTTTTCCCACAAATAATTATAATTACTTGCTCTTTGAAGCTATTGGATAGATCTGAGAGTGAGGTGGGGTGGGGATGGGCATTAGATCAGTAACAGTTACCTGTTCAGGCTCGATAAAAAGTAAAAACTCAGCCAGGCGCGGTGGTTCACGGCTGTAATCGCAGCACTTTGGGAGGCCAAGGCGGGTGGATGACCTGATGTCAGGAGTTCGAGACCAGTCTGGACAACATGGTAAAACCTTGTCTCTAATAAAAATATAAAAATTAGCTGGGTGTGGTGGTGGACGCTTGTAATCCCAGCTACTTGGGAGGCTGAGGCAAGAGAATCACTTGAACCCGGGAGGCGGAGGTTGCAGTGAGCCAAGATCGTGCCATTGCACTCCAGCCTGGGCAATAAGAGCGAAACTCCATTTCAAAAAAAGTAATAATAAAGTAAAAAGTCATTTACCCTCATCATTGCCCAAAGTCTCCTGGGGCTTCTGCAAAATAGATTCAGGTGCGATTCTGGTTTTATTTCTAGGAGTACTAAGCAGAGCTCATGCACAGAACTCAATGTGAGATGGATTAAACCCAGATTTTGTGGGATGGGGAAAGATATTGTCCCTTTGCTTAAACCCCACAGAGTTTCAACATGGATATTAATGATACCTGTCCTTGAAATCCACCATTAATTTCTATCAACTTCACAGCACTCAGAGGTCCACAGTCTGGCTCTATACTAACGCAGATTCTGGAAGAGACAGGTCCCCACCGTAGAGTTCACATCATTCTCAGCTCTGCTAGCAACACTTTTTCTCACCTGTAAGATGGATATGCTTTATACTGGAGTCAGCAAGAAGCTCATGTTCCCAGACATAAGCTATCACTGAGGTTCCAATTCTTATGTTCATCTTCAAACTACCTTCCTGTTGGTCTGTGAATGAAATATGTCCCTCCCCACCACCCTTGTAATACAAGGGAAGACAGCTGAAGAGTGGCTGAGATTTTTCTACTGCTTGCTCCCTCTACTCTCTCCCTGACTGTGGCCACTAACAAACATTACCACTGCTGAACCACAAAATTACCTACCTTTAGAGAGGGAGGACAACACAAACTGGCAGCCCAGGGACATGGTTTGTTTGGCTCACCTTATTTTAAATTTTCTTTAATCAGTTGTAACGTTTTAAAAATCCAGGATTTCAAATAAAAATCTGGATTTCTCGCTCCTCCTGAAACAATCTGAAGACCTGCCAACACTGGGCTTCTTTCTCCTAATGATAAAACAGAGCTGAATAACTGCTCTATTATATCAACTTTCCAGGGTACAGCACAATCTCCCCCAGAACGTTTTACTCATTTATGTTACCGGCATGGCTCCCTTAGGCATTTGGGTGTGTGAGCCCTAATCTAGGACAATTCCCTCATTTAAAAAATGAAGAAAATGATGGTATTAGAAGAGAAAGTTAATCTGCCTGAAGCTGCAGATTAAGTTAGAGGCAAAGAAGGAAGTTAAATTGGGTTCAGGTATCCTTCTAATATAGCATACTGTGTCCCTATTTAAACCATGGCTTCTATCAGCATTTCTTCAACCAATTACTTAAACTGTCTAAGTGGAATCAGTTATATTTTCTACATTTCCCTTTTATTCATCCTTTTCATATAATTGATGTTCTTACAGAAAACTTTTTATCAGTCATTTCATTTAAATATTATCCTGCCGGAAAGAAATCATCAATCAGGGATCAGACAAAAATGCATTACCAACTTTTACATATTTCAGTAGGTGAAGGACCAGAAAGAATCTTAGAAATCACTGAGCTTAATACTTGGCTGTGCAGACAAGGAAGCTGGGACCCAGAGAGGCTGCAGAGTTCCTGGGTAACAGGCCCGGTCTCTAACCTTCCAGCTCACTGCTCTTTTCTGCTATACCAGGGCACAGCTGTGCAGTCATCCAGGCTGTCAGGGACTAGCTTCCCCAACATGGAAACAAAAATTACAGAACTTGCTCACATCTTAAACATGGCCAACCTTGACTCTGCCAAGACATAAGGTTTAGAATGAGTTGCTAACAATCAATTTACAGATCAGATTTGCACTGGAAGACAGACTTTCTTTAGAACTGGTATTTGGTGGAAGTTTTAACAGTGGCTCTTATAAAAGCTAAACCCCGTGTAAGAAAAGTTGCTGTAACAACATCATAGCACCTTTGCTTCAACTTCAAAAGAAAAAAAGGCTATGGTAAAAAGCTTTAATAACACACAATGTGATTTCATAGGCAACCAATTAGCAGATTAATGGATCATAACTTTCTTTACTTAAAACCAATACTCCACTCAAGAAAGATGAACCCAAAATGCATCCTCTTACACTGACCAACTTAACTAAGTACAAATGAAGTCAATGGTGTACCCCATTAAGCATGCTGCGTTGTATGTCAATAAAACAAGCCCTCCCCCACCCCGAGCCCTGGCCCCTGGCAAACATAGATAAATGATTGTGCACTGCGTGATGATACCATTAGGTGAGAACTTTGGTTCATGCAGTCGGCTGCCACAGAGGTTGCACCCAAAACCCGCAGCCCCGGCACCCAAAGTCAGTCAGCGGTGGTGGCTCATGGTGTCAGCCGTGCTCCTTCCACAACACCAGGTGAATACTGTGGTCAGGCATGCTGGTGGCAAAGACCAAGCCTGTGTCATTGTGCCCATCCAGTCCATTCAGCCAGGATGCTTCGCCTGCCAGGAAGCTTGAGCCTCTCTTTGACTTCCTGTACTCTGGCAGAGGCCAGCGACTAATCAGGCTCTCTGTCCGCAAGTCCATGATGTACAGGTAACGGTTGTCAAACAGCAGGGCAAAGATATCTCCAAAGCCAAGCAAGGCCAAGTTTGCTATCTCAGGTGTCTTGATGACCCTACAAGGATGAGAGTTAGGTACTGTGAAAGAAGGCAACTTTGCTTCTGTTTATGCTACTGTAATCTTTTCTGGAGATATTTAAAACCAGTATTAAATTCAAGCAAATTTAGAGTTAAATGTTTTTGAAAAAAAGTAAAATATAAGGAGAAAAAGCTCAGCCCACTTATAAAAAAGCTGGGGGTGGGGGGTGGGTTCAGTCATTATATAATATTGGCATAAAAGGGAAAGGTAGTGTTTGATGAAAGTTTTTTTTTTTTTTTTTGAGACAGGGTCTCACTCCGTTGCCCACACTGGAGTATAGTGGCGCAATCTTGGCTCACTGCACCTCCCAGGTTCAAGTGAATCTCCTGCCTCAGCCTCACAAGCAGTTGGGAATACAGATGGCTGCCACCGCGCCTGGTTAATTTTTGTATTTTTAGTAGAGATGGGGTTTCGCCATGTTGGCCCGGCTGGTCTCGAACTCCTGACCTCAGATGATCCGCCCGCCTCAGCCTCCCAAAGTGCTGAGATTACAGATACAAGCCACTGCACCCGGCCTGATGAAAGTTTATAAAAATACAAAACATCCATCTAGGCTAGAAAGGATCTTACAGATAATATTTCACTAAACATTCTGTTTTTAAGCTGTGAAAACCAAAGCCCAGGCAGAGTAAATACGGCTAAGCATTCACAATTTGTCAGTTACCAGTGAGAAGTAGAAGGCAAGAGGTAACTCTTACCACTAGGTAAAAAGATGTATTCATTAACCCCTAGAATACTGGAACATCCTGAAGCCCAGAAGAAATCTGAAAGCCAAGTGACTAAAGTGCTACTCTACTCAGCAGGCAGCAAACAACTGGGTTTCTCTCTAAAAACAGTAAAGGCTGAAAATATTTAAAGTTTCCCAAATAACTAAGAAACATTAATTAACAACAGATTCATAAGAAGTTATTATGAAAACAACTAGGGGAGAAACAACTAGGGTAAGCAGAGAAAACTAGGGAGTTGGGAGGCCAGCCCTAACTTTCTCAGAGGCAGTTTCCAAGACACCAATGACAACGGCTAGGAGACACCTAGCTAAACAGCAGCACAAACAAAAACAAAAAAAAAAAACTTATCTTCTGTTGTCTGCGTCCTTAGTGAAGCAAAAGATTAACAAGAAAAGTTGATGCCCTGTGTGGAGGAACTAAGAGCTACCAGACAAGCGGTAGACAAATACTGCTCCATGACATATGATGGGGCTCCTGTGGGAGGAGAGTTTAGCCTAGGTTTTAAGGACACCACCAACTAGTATATGCCCAAGAGAGCAACCAGAATGGGAGGATCTGGAGACCAGGACGAGGAAAGAACAGTTGAAGGCTATCAGCTGAGATGGGGGAAGGAAAGAGTTGGCAGGAATAGGGTAACTGTATATAAGCATCACTTCTGAATAGTGAAAGATGTGTAGGAGACAGGTCAGACATTATAAGCTTTAGAAGACAGAATTAGGATCAGAGGCAAAGAGCTATAAAGGAGCCAATTTCAGTCTCATAGCAGGAAGGATGGGGGACATTCAATATTTATCAAGCATTTACATGTGCCAGGCACTGAACTTCATAATTAACATGTTATGTCTTTTAATTATTTTTAATTTAATTTTATTTTATTTCATTTATTTTTTGAGATGGAGTCTCGCTCTGTCACCAGGCTGGAGTACAGTGGTGCGATCTCAGCTCACTGCAACCTCCACCTCCCAGGTTCAAGCGATTCTCGTGCCTCAGCCTCCCGAGTAGCTGGGATTACAGGTGCCCGCCACCACACCCAGCTAATTTTTGTATTTTTTTTTTTTTTTTGAGACGGAGTCTTGCTCTGTCGCCCAGGCTGGAGTGCAGTGGCACGATCTCGGCTCACTGCAAGCTCCACCTCCCGGGTTCATGCCATTCTCCTGCCTCAGCCTCCCGAGTAGCTGGGACTACAGGCGCCTGCCACCATGCCCGGCTAATTTTTTGTATTTTTAGTAGAGACGGGGTTTCACCGTGTTATCCAGGATGGTCTCGATCTCCTGACTTCATGATCCACCCGCCTCGGCCTCCCAAAGTGCTGGGATTAGAGGCGTGAGCCACCGTGCCCGGCAATTTTTGTATGTTTAGTAGAGACGGGGTTTCACCATATTGGCGAGATAGTCTCGATCTCTTGACCTCGTGATCCGCCCACCTCGGCCTCCCAAAGTGCTGGGATTACAAGCGTGAGCCACCAGGCCTGGCATATTATCTCAATCCTCATAATGCAGTTAGGTAGAGGTATTCTCTCCACTATATTAGTAAATAAGACTAAAACATCTTGCCATGAGTCATACAGCTAATATGATGCAGGCCTAGCAAATGTTTTCTGAGTATCATAGGTGCTGAGTGCTGCCTGGGCCCTGGAAAGAGATAAGCAAGATAGTCTTTGCCCCTTAGAAGGGGAGCGCATAGCATATAACCGCCAGAGTATGTGAGAATATGCTGAGCACAAACACTCCAACGGACATAACAGGAGTATCAAGGAATGAGCAAACCTTTCTGCCTTTTATCAGCTGGACCTGGAAGAATATTTTTTCTCTTTCTTGAAGAAGAAATGCAACTGGGCAATATGGATTGAGAGAATACTGAAAGCCTGTCTAAATTTTACAAATTCTCTCTCATGGGCATGTGGTTCTCTTATAGTTAATATCTGAAAAAAAAATGTATGATACTAAGAATATCAACATACATCACTTCTATGAAACTAAGAAAATAGTTAACAGGTGCTGGCCCCTGCTCGAAAAGCAGTCAGAGAATGAGTTCACCCTCCTAGATTGAAAAAGGAAGAAACTTCTGCTAAAAGAGGTAGCCATTTAGATGACATGTTTGAGAACATCCAAAATCAATCACTGAACACTCCCTATAGCGTGAGCCTTTGTAAACAGGTTTACAAGATGGAGTCTGATCCCAGGGAAAGCAGTAAGTTCAGATCACCTTGAAGTAAAGGGGAAACAGAGGTCCCAATATGTGTGCTCCAATGAGTTACAACTGATAACTCATCCATCATTTTCTACTTAGATGACTCATGTTCATTCACTCAACAAATATTTACTAAGAGCCTAAAGTGAGCGAGCCAATGCTGGTACCAGGATTTCGGTAGCGAACAAGACAAAGTTCCTCACGCTCAAACTATCCAAAACTGAATTTCCTAGTCAAACCTGTTTTTTCTATTTCTTTACTTGCTCATTCACCCAGGTGCTCAAGTTAGGAAACGTGGCCACCATCCAATTCTCCTCCTCCTCAAATCACAAATTCAGTCACCAAGCTCTATTGATTATATGCCCTAAATTTTTCTAATTTATTCACTACTATCTGCACTACCACACCTCTAGTCCAAGACACCATCTTTTGCCTGCACTGTTGCCAGCAGCTTTCTACTGATCTCCCCACATCTACTCACTCCCTTTGAATCAGTTAACCTCACATTCAACCTGATCTGTTACCACCTTGTTTCAACTTCTAAACTCTTTTATGGTTCCTTACCCTATCTTTAGTCACACTGAGGCATTTAAGGAATTTCCTTCAATTTCTCAAATGTACCTGAGGCTCCTTTAACCTCAGGGCCTTTGAACGGACTAGTGTCTCAGTCTAAAATTCCTCACTGTACATCCACTCCTGGTACTTAGTTAAGGCATTTATACTCATCCTTTAGAGCTCAGCCCAAATGTCTCTTCCTCTTAGAAGCCTTCCCTTACTCCACAAACTAGGCAGGGCCTCAAAGTACTCCATACTAGGCTCCTCTTAACCCAACCATTAAACAAACTGCTTGCAATTAGCTATTTAACATCAGTCTTCCCCCTCCTGCTGATCATTAATCTCCCTGAGTTTGGTAAGTACTTCTTATGCTTCCCAATGCATACCACAATGCCTGACACAAAGGTGGGTGCTCAATAAATACCTAAAGAATAAAGTAGTGGTGAAATATACAGAGGCAAGTGCAAATTCCTACAAAAGAGATCTAAAGGAGGCTAGCAAGCCAGGCACCGTGGCTCATGCCTGTAATCTCAGTACTTTGGGAGGCCGAGGTGGGCAGATCACTTGAGGTCAGGAGTTTGAGACCAGCCTGGCCAACAGGATGAAACCCCACCTCTACTAAAAAATACACAAAATTAGCTGGGCGTCACGGCAAGTGCCTGTAATTCCAGCTACTCAGGAGGCTGAGGCAGGAGAATCGCTTGAACCCGGGAGGTGGAGGTTGCAGTGAGCTGAGATCAAACCACTGTACTAGAGCCTGGGTGACAGAGTGAGACTCTGTCTCAAAAAAAATAAAAAATAAAATAAAAAAAATAAAGGAGGCTAGGAAAAACAAATAGGAAGTCTGGTGGTAGGTCCCACATCATAACAGAAACACAAAAAATAGGTGGCTACCGGGTTAGGGCTTAAGATCTGTGCAGATGAGCTGATTCCAAAGACTGAACCACAAATACGTTGCAGAATAGAGCACAGGTCTTGACAGGTTTGTGGCTTTCACTTTGATCACTTTAGAAATGGAACCAGACATCCCTGCTGTGCAGAGTGTGGGTCCTTGAACCTAAGTAACCTTACATGCTGTAGAGATAACCTAACTCAAACAATCACATCATATCTCAGACTTATTGAGTAACATGCTGTTATTTGTGCTTTGCTTCTTTTCAATTAGCTTCAAAGCTAAGTAGCCCTACCTGGTCCTAGCAATAGAGGTCAGAGGATTTGTAGTAGGTTTCAATAGAGGTTGGTTTATTTGTGTTTGGGAGGAAAAAAGCAGACACAAGACAGATTCTTTTCGGAGAAAAAATCTGGGCCGGGCGCGGTGGCTCAAGCCTGTAATCCCAGCACTTTGGGAGGCCGAGACGGGTGGATCACGAGGTCAGGAGATCGAGACCATCCTGGCTAACACCGTGAAACCCCGTCTCTACTAAAAATACAAAAAACTAGCCGGGCGAGGTGGCGGGCGCCTGTAGTCCCAGCTACTTGGGAGGCGGAGGCAGGAGAATGGCGGGAACCCGGGAGGCAGAGCTTGTAGTGAGCTGAGATCCGGCCACTGCACTCCAGCCTGGGCCATAGAGCGAGACTCCGTCTCAAAAAAAAAAAAAAAAAAAAAAAAAATCTGAACCTGGCAATTCCTACCAGCAAACAATCCTGCAAGTTTATTATTTAAAACTATTATTCAAACACTAAAAACTAACAGAACTTTCATCTAGGACTCTAGACAGTCTCTGTATGCCACTCCGAGTCAGAAGCATACATGAGAAAGCAGATGTGGGACCAAATTAAACCCTTTAGAGATGCTAAGCATTAAAACAACTATGACATCTCTAGCTCACCTTGCCTTTGCACCTTCCCTCCTACAATTTTCATTAAAAATAAAAACAATATTAAACTACAAAAGATGTGATTTTCCCATGGTGATTACTTGAATATTTTGCTTTGCAAAATATCAAATTCTTTCAAAACTTTATTTTCCCCTGTTTCTGATGTCCCTGGCTTTCTGGTACCGTAAGTATATGCCTATTGGATAATCCAGCCATGCATGAATGGATGCATGTTGGAATAAAGTGAGAAGTGGAATGCTGGGCAAGGCCCCTACCCTGTCTCAGCTTCAGTGTCCCCATCTACAAGAGGAAAAGCTTAAACAGATGTTTTCCAGGAAAGGTTTCAGTCTTTTTTCTCAAAGCATAAATATCAATCATTTCTATAACTGATTCTGACACCTCTGAAACCTAACTGGTTAGAAATGTTGGTCTGACTCCAGGAAGACATAAATGGGGTTGTAACTTTGTGATCAGAGAGATGCGGCCCACCAAAGTTTTGTGGTTACTGTGATCAGATCCACACAAGCTGACCTCAAATAGTCATGCATAAAAACAATTAAGAGAATGTTCAATTTTCTATACTCCTAGCAACCATGCTATGGGATGCTAACTTTGTGAGTTGTTATTAGTAAGTGTGTGCAAAATAGGTGTGAAGTACAGTAGGTTAAACAAATTCAAACAGGTTTCTTTATATGGGGCCTCTCAGACTTATTATTAATAAAGATCTGCCAGGTGGTATACTAGGTCCTCATCACAAGCATTTCATTTAATAGTCACTTTACAGATGACGAAATTGAGCTACAGAGGAGTTAAGATAGTTACACAAAATCACACAGCCCATCAGAGATGGCACCATGTCTTAAACGAAGGTTTGTCTATCAGCAAAGTTCTCTTAATGACCACATGGCACTGGCTTCCATCAGCCCCAAACATGCTAACAGATATTGCCAATCTCCAAGAGGAGCCTATTGTATGCAGTGAATCACAACATTATTTGTCTATGGACTGCTGCTTATTTATTTCTTTGGATGGAAACCCTGCACATTTTATTTTTCTCTAAGTATCTCTGTCTTTCTACTAGTCAACAGAAGGTCACTTGATGCCTAGATGCCACTAAAGTTTAACCAAGTTTGTAAAACAATGCAGAATTTCAACTGAATATGAAGTAGAACTTAAAATATTAGAACTTACGGAGATCTGAAAGGTCTTTTCATCCACACCCTTCATTTTCCAGAAAAGCATGTTAAATATGAAAGAAGTGGCTCATGACTCACACAGTCAGGCAGGGCACGTTCCAGTATGTAACTCTTTTTCATGTGCTTACTTCCTCTAAAATATTTTTCCTGAGATGTTCAGTATATATAACCTTGTTTACAAGTGATACAGTAAACATTTCGTAAAAGCCAGCTACTGACTGGTACATCCAAACATTTATTCTTGTCTTTACTACCGAACTGCAGCAGGCTTTCAAAGGTAAAGCGTGAGGTCGAAGTAAACATTACCTGAGAATATCATAACTAGCAAAGTCCCACTGGTAGAGACCAAGTGCTGAACTGCAGACAATGTATTTCCCATCAAAATGCAGTCTTGGCTGCAGGCAGATGCTTCTATCCTCAGAGACAGACAATGTCTTTAAGCACTTGCAGTTGATTTCTCTCCCAATTGGCCAAATCTACAGAAAAAAGAAAATGAGGAAAGATGAGAGATCACATCACTACAGAAAAGCTTGTCCTTAAAATGGTCTGTGTTTGCTGAAGTCAGATAGAAAGTGAAGTATACTGAAAAGACCACAGGCTTTATAGCCAAGAATCACAGGTTCAAGTCTTAATTATCCTGTGCAATCTTGGGTAAAATTATTTAATCTCTCTTAACTCCAGCTCCTGCAATGAAGATAATGCCTATCACATGGCACAGTATAAAAGATCCAATAATGGGCCAGGCACGGTGGCTCACGCCTATAATCCCAGCACTTTGGGAGGCCGAGGCAGGTGGATCACTTGAGGTCAGGAATTCAAGATCAGCCTGGCCAACATGGTGAAACTGTGTCTCTACTAAAAATACAAAAATTAGCCAGGCGTGGTGGTGGGTGCCTGTAATCCCAGCTACTTGGGAGGCTGAGGCACGAGAATCACTTCAACCTGGGAGGCAGAGGTTGCAGTGAGCAAAGATTCCACCACTGCACTCCAGCCTGGGTGACAGAGCAAGACCCTATCTCAGAAAAAGAAAAAAAAAAAAAAAGAGAGAGAGATACAGTAAGAATGTGAGAGTGCTTTGTGAACTCTTTGCAATTCATTACAATAAATGAGTATTTATGTTTTCATAGTTCAGATCTAAGAATTAAGGACGGTAGGAGACATGTAAGAAAGTATTAAGAATGGGCTGGGCTTGGTGGCTCATGCCTGTAATCCCAGCACTTTGGGAGGCCGAGGCAGGTGGATCACAAGGTCAGGAGTTTGAGACCAGCCTGGCCAATATGGTGAAATCCCATCTCTACTAAAAATACAAAAACACCCAGCTACTCGGGAGGCTGAGGCGGGAGAATCGCTTGAACCCAGGAGGCAGACAGCCAAGATTATGCAGAGAGCCAAGATTATGCCACTGCACTCCAGCCTGGACAATAGAGCAAGACTCTGTCTCTAAAGAAAAAAAGAATTAAGAATAAGCTGAACATAAATTTAAGTGAATTTCTTTTTCATTTACAAATCCAAGTTAAGAAACTACATAGGACATAGAGCTAGCAAATTATCTCTTCTTCCAGTGGGTTTAAAATGGCTTGGACTAAGACATTCCCCCTCCTCTTCCCAGAATGTTTACCCTTTGCCATACCACTTTAACTTTCTTACGTTTTCCAGTTTTTCTTTAACAAAGCAAATTAATGGAGAAAAAAACTCACCTTAATCTCATATTTGTCTGCACTTAAGAGGATGTAGTCTCCAGGACTGTGCAAGAGAGACTTGACTTTGCACTTCTGCAAAACTACCTGCAAATGTAAACCATGTTACGGAAAGATCCTTTTAATGATTCTCCTACAACGATTTTATTCTTTATATTAAAATATGAAAATGAGCTTAAAATATGCTAGAATAGCTAAGCCATAGCTCATTACCAAATTAACCTCTGCTAAACGTTTTACTATTCTCTGTTATTAGCAGTATCTAAAAGTGTCTAATGTTAGCCAGATGAGGTGGCTCACGCCTATAATCCCAGTGAGTCGGAAGGCTGAGGTGGGAGGACTGCTTGAGCCCAGGAGTCAGAGGATGCAGTGAGCTATGATTGCACCATTACACTCCAGCCTGGGCAACAGAGCAAGACCACAACGCTTTAAAAAAAAAAAAAACTGTCTAAACATTGGCAGCATTTAATCTTAGAATTCATCTAGAAGCAAACATTAGGACTGATTTTTAAAAATTATAAAATGTTACTTAAGAGAAGGAACAGAAAAGAAAAAAGCCCATAGACACTGAAGTAGATGCAAATGATCTGCTTGCATAACCATGTGAATCATAAATGAAAAAGCACTGGACTTGGCACCACAATCTGTCACACACTGACTTTATAACCTTGGGCAAGACCATCTAAACTGATTTTAAAGATCAGTTTCCTGATCTTTAAAATAGGAGACAAGCACCTATTATCTTACCTCATTTAATTACAGTAAAGATAAAATAACAATGTAAATTGTAGTAGTAACATAATAAAAGCTAACATTCCGTTAGCACTTGAGATAGTTTATAAACATCAGGTTCTAGCTAATTTTGTAATCAATCAGCCTAAGGTGAGAGGGGAAGCAGGGTTCATTCATTCAGAAGTCTGGATTGCAGACTCAACTGAAACAGACCTATTACTAAATATCAGGCACCTTGCTGGGTGCTGTCCCAATATTTCATTTCATGTTCATAGGAACATTTAGCAGATGATACAACTCAGGTTCTGAAGGAGGAGTAACTTGTCCAAGACATCACCATCAGTATCCTAGCCCCAATCAACTGTGTTTTCCACAACACCAAACTGCCTTACACTATATAGCTTTTCTATGTAAAAAGTTAACGTGGGCTAGGCACAGTGTCTCATGCCTATAATCCCAGCACTTTGGGAGGCTGAGGAGGGAGGACTGCTTGAGGCCAGGAGTTCAAGACCAGCCTAGGCAACACAGCAAGAACCCCATCTCTACAAAAAAAATTTTTAATTAGCTGCCAGGCACAGTGTCTCACGCCTGTAATCTCAGCATTCTGGGAGGCCGAGGTGGGTGGATCACCTGAGGTCAGGAGTTCAAGACCAACCTGGCCAACACAATGAAACCCTGTCCCTACTAAAAACAAAAAATTAGCCAGGCATGGTGGTGGGTGCCTGTAATCCCAGCTACTCAGGAGGCTGAAGCAGGAGAATCACTTGAACCCAGGAGGTAGATGTTGCAGTGAGCTGAGATCGTGCCATTGCACTCAGCCTGTATAACAAGAGCGAAACTCCATCTCAAAAAAAAAAAAAAATTAGCTCGGTGTGGTGGCACATGGCTGTAGTGCTAGCTACTCAGGAGGCTGACGTGGGAGGATCACTTAAGCCTGGGGATTTGAAGTTGCAGAGAGCTATGATCATGCCACTGCACTCCAGCCTGGGCAACAGAGTGAGACCCTGTCTGTATTAAAGCAACAAATGAAGAAAAAAAGAAAAAATTTAATGTGCCCAATACATAGTAACAGTCTTACAAACTACTCTCCATTTAGCCCCATGTATTTCAAAAAAAAGATATAATCATCCACCCCATCTAAAACCCACCAGTCACCTCTGATTCTTCTTCATTTTCCACAGTGCATCTGCAAGTCCAGGTGGCTTTACCTTAAAGATACATCCTTTACGGGTGTCCTTTTCATTACTGCCAGCCAAATCTAAGTTATGGGCATCTTTTGCTTAGACTACTGCCAAAGCCTAAATGGTCACCCTGTATCCACTTGTGCCCAACTCTAGTTCATTCTTCATTCAGCAGTTAATTTTCTTAAAACATAGATCATATCAGACACTTGCTCAGAACTTGTAGATTGCTTCCTAGTACACTTCTGATGATATCCACCATACTTACTGTGGCCTCATAAATCATACAGGATGACCACCTCTCTGCCCATCTCCCCAGCTACAGCATGGCTCCACTGGCTTATGTCCAGATCATCAAATGTTCCAAGTTCTTTCCACTCCCTGGGCCTGTGCATATACTACACCTTCTGAAACAATCTTTCAGCTACTCTTTCCACAGCTATCTCCTATTTATTCTTCATGTCTAACACCCTTCTCAAAAAGCTTTCTCTGAACTAATTACTTTTCTAGACGCTTTTTTTTTTTTTTAAAGAGTCTCACTTTGTCGCCTAAGCTGGAGTGCAGTGGCACAATCTTGGCTCACTGCAACCTCCGCCTCCCAAGCGTCAAGTTAATTCTCCTGTCTCAGCCTCCTGAGTAGCTGGGATTACAGGCACTTACACCAGGCTAATTTTTGTACTTTTAGTAGTGACGGGGTTTCACCATGTTGGCCAGGCTGGCTTCGAACTCTTGGGCTCAGGCAATCCACCCACCTTGGCCTCCCAAAGTGCTAGGATTACAGGAGTGAGCCACCGTGCCCAGCCCCAGACTGTCTTACAGAACACTGTACTGTTCCTTCACAAAACACCACAATTTGAAATGATATATTTACCCATGAAATTGTTTAATAAAACTATTTCTTCTATTAGACTATCATCCACAGGGTAAGGCCTGGGTCTATTTTGCTTACTGTTTCCTCAGCCCCCTCATAGAATGGCATAGTAAACTCAAGTTAAATGTTTCTGCATGGTATATCCATTATTAATACTGCATTTGATCCTCACAACAATCTTGTTTTAAAGAAAAAAGAAAACATTACAATATTTTACTAAAGATCCCATACAGTTTTCTTTGTCCTACTTCTTGTAAGCGTTATTTTTTCAAAATGAAAATTGCTTGCCTGATTAAAAAAGAAACATGTTTAGTCTAAAGGGAAAAATGCACCCACAACCCCACCAGAAATACCCACCTTCAACATTTTGATGCGTGAACACATTAAGAAACCAGTATCACACTCCACATACTTTTTAGTATGTAACCTGTTTTATTTGCCCACTCTATCCACCTAATATATTGTGGGCATCTTTCCATGTCCGTAAGTCATTTATTTGTTAAACTATTAAGTACCTTCTACTTGCTGGTCACTGTTGTATACCATCATGCTTTGTAGCTACAGCAATTCCATCTTATGACTCACCTCACACTTACAAGGCAGTATCTACCATCCTCCACCCCCTCCCTCAAAAAGCCTGACAAAAAGGAGATTTCTTCTAGATTTCTTCTAAGTCTTCCTACCTTGGTGACCCATTCCGTGTGCCCGGTGAGTGTGTTCAGGCATGTCCCAGCAGATAAAGCCCATACTTTCACAGTGAAGTCTGCAGAGCCGCTCACCAAGATATCCAGTTCATCATTGTAGTCCACGCTAAATACTAGTGCATATAATTACACAAAGTTAAAAACATGTCTCTGTCAGTGGGTCTTTTATGAGAGAGTTCAATGTTTATTTTCCCCAGCTGCCCAATTAATTTCCCAACCAGAGACACTGTAAGAATGGTGCTATTCAACTAGCAATTTTATGATAAAAATATTTCAGAATTCTTACTATTATAGCTTATTATTCTAAGGTGGAAAGTCCTAGGAATAACACAATCTCTTTTATTTGTAGTAGCTACAGTGAGAGGCAAAACAAGTGTTAGAGATAATGGCATTCCTTCTTAGGACTGCCTGCCTGATACTACATCATACTTTATTTAATTTATGCAGGAAAACAAAAAGGACATGGTCCTACTCTAATACACACTAACAGTAAGACAAAATATAAAGAATGGAAGCTGCAAAACAGCACCCAGACTCAAGAAAACCCAATGTAAAGAGAGAAAAAAACAAAACAAAAACAAGGATCTCAAAGGTCAGATTAAGCCATTAACTCAAAAGTGTCTGAATTTCTTCACAGCTGTATCCCCAGCACCAAAAACAGTATTTGCAGTATCGTGAGTACTCAAATATTTGTTTTCAAATGTATACCAAGTTCTAAAGGAACATTAGGGACCCAGAGATGGAAGACACTGATTCGTCCTTTAAGGAACTCAGTCTAAGTAGGGAGTAGAGGAGGAAGCCCAGAAAATATAAATGTTTACCTCTTGCTAAGGAAACATCAAGGAGAATGACTAACTCTGCCCAGGGGTATCAGGGAGGACTTCAGGGAAGAGGCGATATTGGAGATAGGCCCTGAAGGATGAGTAGAGTTTATCAAGGAAAGAAAAAAGAATACTGCAGGCAGAGGGAATAGTAAAGGTATGAAGTTAGGAAAAACCTCGGCAATGTCTAGGCAACAGTAATAAAAATTTTTAGAGCAGGGTTCTCAAAGTTGATTGGGAATAAAATCACCTGGAAGTCATGGTACATCTTAACATTGTGGAACATAACACTCTGTTTAACATATACTTCCATACATACATGCACCTTCGAATATTAATTTCTGAACAAGTTGTAGCAGACAGCAAAGACTGAAGACTATAGGACAAATAAAATGAAGCAAAAAAAATAAGTGTTTTTATTAGCATAATGGCTAGTTCTACTTCAAAGAATCACTAAGCACCAGGTACAGTGCAAGTAATTCCAGTCACATGGGTGAACAAGACAGATAAGATCACTGTCCTTATGGAGTTTAGTCTGGTGGGGAAGCAAGATCATATTTGTATAAGTGGTCTACAGTAGTACAAGTTACTGGGAAACAGAGGGACCCAACCTGTTAAGGGAGTTTTGGAAGGCTGCTCATAAACGTAATGCTTGACCTTACAGACTATGACTCTCAGAGGCTAAAGCAGTGGGTAAATGGGAGAAAGGAAGAAGGGAGCTGCTACACAAGAGGCTGGGAAATAGCTCAATTTCTACACAAAGCCTCCCCGACCAAAAAAAGAACAGCAACAGAGAGAGAAGCTCAAATCTCAAGGCTATATTCAAATGACCAGTTTTTGCAAAATAAGGCTGCTATACATTAGGAAACATTCAGGTATGTTTCTTTCGCCTTATCTCTAGGTGGCAGCTTGCTTTAATCAACTGTCAACCAAGTTCCAACTGGACGTAATCTGCATAGACCACACAATCTAGGAACCACCATCACACCAAAGAATTTTCAGCCCTAATGCTACAAATGAAGTGGAATTTACACGAGTAGGATTTACTCAATTTAGAGGTATGGAATCTGATAAAAGCAAAGGGACAGAGTGTTCAACAGGATATAAATGAAACAGGGGGGGGGAGAGAGAATGAGAGAGAGACAGAATGAAAACTACCCTTCCCACCAGAAGGGTACATTCACGGAAGAAAGCAAGAAAAAGCAAAACTGGGTAAAACATTCCAAATAAGAGTAACTAGAATAAATGGAAATAACTGCAGTGACTAAGAAAGAGGGTTGAAAAAAGCAGGTTAAATTATAAAAAAAAAAAAAAAAGCATTTCACATTCTTAGCTCCTGGCTTAAAAGGATGAGGCTAAGTTGTAAAAATCCTTGAAAAAGGGCAACCCACCCGCCCCCGTGTGCCCCCGAAAGTGCTGGGTCCTGGCTCCGGAACTCCATTCCCAGCAAGCCACAGTGTTGTCAAAGGAGCCTGTCACAAGCTTCTGTTCATCAAACTTCACCGCTGCACAAGTGTGGGTCTGGATGCCATAAACGCACTGCCCTGTGCTCACATCCCACAGCTTTGCAGACAAGTCATCTGACCCTTCAAGAGAAAAACAGGGAGGTTAATAAGAAAACAGACACACTAAAGAAGGAAAATCAATCCCAAAATCATGGTGTTCTTCAAGAACGTTAATGGTCTCCTCCTCTGGCACTCTACTGCTGAGGAAACCAAAGCATGGAGAGAGTTACACAACTTGCTCAGAGTCACCACAAAGGAGTCAAAAGCACTAGGACAGAATCCAAGCTTTTTGGGTGAGACACTTTCCCTTAACCTTCCAGGCTACAGAAGGGCATTAGACTAAAGCATCCCTTGGTGCTTCCACTTGAAAAATTTCATAAATCCTTGGTTATCATGAGCTCTCTGATTTGACTTCAGATAGACGGGTATTACATATGACTGCATGTTTACATTTGCATGCTTGTCCATTACCCAACAGTTCTGAACAAATAAGGATTGTTAAATAGTAAAGGTGTCTGCTGAAACACATTCCACTCTCAGGCAAGTCAAAGACAAACCTCAGAGCATGCGCTAACTTCTGCAAAAGCTAACTGCGAATTGCTCCAGCCATCTCGAAATATGTGAAGGAAGAAACCTCAAGGAAAACCTGGGATAAATTATCCCCGGACATTCACAACTCAACGAACAGTTTGTAAAGCCTCAAGATCCTGTAGGGAAAAGTTGGCCTTGTTTCTGCCTGATGAAAATTCTATACTAATCATGGTGACAATTCAGGACTTTAAGTTTAAAATCTTAATGATTAATTCACTCTCACAATGACCCTTTAATAAGCCTCAACAAATAAAGATATTTTTGAGAATCCACTAAATACAGTCACTATGATAATGGCACAGCATCCTAGGAAAGCACCAAATGACCAACTTTTAAAAAGCTGAAATGACTAAATAAAGCCAGCCACAATTCCACCTTTAGTCAAGAACCACTGTTTGAGACAACGGAAAAATAGCCATCACTTATGAAAAAGCTAGAGTATGAATTTTAACCTCGGAAAACTATGACAGCATACTGGAATAAAGACTGTATTTATTGTCACTTTGCTATTTAGACTGTTTCCTTCTGTATAAAAAGGGATAGGACTTGGTTCTCAATGGCCATGTGAGACAACTGAATCATCTGGGAAGCTTCATCAAAATGCACAGGCAGGTCCCTATTTTCAGCGAGTCTAACTTGGGAACATCTGAGGAAGGGTCCAATCATCTTAAAATATTTGCCAGGTGATTCTAACTCATCAGCAATATTTTGAGAGCCAGTGGTCTAGAACAGTGCTATCCAACAGAAAATATAATGCAAACTGCATATGTAATTTAAAATGTCCTAATAGTTACATTAAAAAAAAAATGTTGGGCCGGGTGCAGTGGTTCACGCTTGTAATCCCAGCACTTTCAGAGGCCAAGGCAGGCATACTGCCTGAGCTCAGGAGTTCAAGACCATTGTGAAACCCTGTCTTTACTAAAATACAAAAAATCAGTTGGGCATGATGGCATGCGCCTGTAGTCCCAGCTACTCAGGAGGCTGAGGCATGAGAATCGCTTGAGCTCGGGAGGCAGAGGTTGCAATGAGCTGAGATCACGCCACTGCACTCCAGCTTGGGCTACAGAGTGACTCCATCTCAAAAAAAAAAAAAAGAAATGTTGGCCAACCTGGCAAAACCCCGTCTCCACTAAAAAAAAAAATACAAATATTAGCCAGGCATGACGGCGTACGCCTGTGGTCCCAGCTACTCAGGAGGCTGAGGCAGGAGAATCACTTGAACCCAGGAGGAGGTTGGAGGTTGTAGTGAGCCAAGATCACACCACTGCACTCCAGCCTGGGCCACAGAGCGAGACTCTGTCTCAAAAAAAAAAAGAAATGTATTAAAATAATTGAATGTGTTTTAACTCAGTATGTCAAAAAATGTCATTTGAACATGTAATCAATACAAACATTGAGATATTTTATATTCTTTTACATTGTAAGTCTTTGAAACCCAGTATTTCACACCTCCGTTTGGACTAGCCACAGCTCAAGTACTGAAAAACTACATGGCGCTAGTAGCTACTGTACCATAGAGCATAAGCCTGGATAGTCTTTAACGCCTTCAGCTTAGGCATGTTGTGACTGTATTCCTAAGGAGCTACAGTAGGAAAGGAAATCATTTTTGGTCCTTTATGAGCTTGGTTTTGGTTACCAGTATTCAACTGGGGTCTCATTCATTCATTCAACATATATTTACAGAACTTCTGTGTCAGGCCGGACTCGTGTTCTCATGGCACTCAGTCTACTTGGGAAGACAAAAAGGCTAAACAAGCAATAATAATTCAGCATAGTAGGTGGCAGGCACTACAAAAGCCCATAGCAAATACAAGGAACAAAGGCTCCATTGAGTTTATGACCATGCTCTAACATGTAAACGGACATGCCTTAGGAGCTGGCATGATTGGCTCTTCAACTACACTCCTCTTTTGTTTTTAAGCTGCGCTTTGGTATAAGACTATTTGAAGAAAGAATTTCATGGCTTAAAAAAAAAAAAGAAAAACCTTAAAGTTTTAACTAATTTAAATCTAAAGGATGAATAAGTTAGCTAGGACAAAACAAAACAAAAGGAACAGTATATACCAAAACTTATTCTGTAAAAGGCCTGATAGTATTTCAGACTTTGACCTATTGAGTTGCAATTACTCTCTTCTGCTGGATTTGGCCCACAGTCCGTAGTTTGCCAATCCCTGGTATATACCTATTAAATCAACTATTAAATATCTCTATATACAACACAAAAATTATTGAAAAGGAACTGGGATCAATTCATAAAGAACTATTTGGAATCATTCAAAAACCATCTAGGAGTTATGTACAATGCTTGTCAAAAAGCACAGCCTAAAACATGAACACTGATTATGGAAATAGTTCAGTCTGACTGCAAACAGTGGCAAGGTTTGGCTGCAGAACTGGGTTAGGAAGATGTTTAACTATGACCTTATATGCATTTCAGAAAGATCACTATAGCTATATCATGGAAAAAGGTTTGAAGGGGGGAAAACTAGAGGCAAGAAGGCAGTTAAAAACCAGGAGAGAGGACACACAAAATGTGACACAGGGAATATACACATACACACACACACAATGGAATATTATTCAGCCTTAAAAAGGAATCAAATTGGCCGGGTGCGGTGGCTCATGCCTGTAATCCCAACACTTTGGGAGGCTGAGGTGGAAGGATCACCTGAGGTAGGTAGTTTGAGACCAGCCTGACTAACATGGAGAAATCCGGTCTCTACGAGAAATACAAAAATTAGCTGGGCGTGGTGGCGCACACCTATAATCCCAGCTACTTGGGAGGCTGAGGCAGAAGGATCACTTGAACCCGGGAGGCGGAGGTTGCGGCGAGCCAAGATGGCGCCACTGCACTCCAGCCTGGGCGAAAAGTGCAAAACTTCATCTCAAAAAAAAAAAGGAATAAAATTCGGACACATTATGATATGAGGGAACCTTGAAGACATCATGCTAAGTGAACTAAGCTAGCCACAAAAGAACAAATATTGTATGATTCCACTTATATCAGGTTCCTAGAATAGTCAAATTCATAGAAAATAGAATGGTGGGCTGGGTGTGGTGGCTCACGCCTATAATCCCAGAATTTTGGGAAGCCAAGGCTGATGGATCACCTGAGGTCAGGAGTTCAAGACCAGCCTGGCCAATTAGTACAGAAACCTCGTCTGTACAAAAATCAGCCGGACACAGTGGTGCACGCCTGTAATCCCAGCTACTTGGGAGGCTGAGGCAGGAGAATCACTTGAACCTGGGAGGTGAGGTTGCAGTGAGCCAAGATTGAGCCATTGCATTCCAGCCTGGGCGACAGATCGAGACTGTCAAAAAAAAAAAAAGAAAAAGAAAAGAAAGGTGGTTTTGCCACAGGTTGTAGGGAAAGGGGCATGGGCAATGTTTAGCTAATAGAGTTTAGGCTGGGCATGGTGACTCATGCCTGTAATCCCAACACTTCGGGAGGCTGAGGCAGGAAGATCGCTTGAGCCCAGGAGTTCGAAACCATCCTGGGAAACATGGTGAGGCCCCATCTCTACAAAAATACAAAAATTAGCTGGGCGTGGTGGCGCACACATGTAGTCCCAGCTACCTGGGAGGCCAAAGTGGGAGAATTGCTTGAGCCCAGGAGGTAGAAGTTGCAGTGAGCCAAGATCGTGTCACTGTACTCCAACCACTCCAATCTGGGCTACAGAGTGAGACCCTGTCTCAAAAGAAACCCCCCCCCCAAAAACAAACAAAAAAATTGGATACAGTTTAGCTATATAGTGTATTATATACTGTTTATATAGCTAACACTGTATAGTGTTTAACTGATACTGTTTTAGTTTGGGAAGATGTAAAGTTCTGGAAATGGACAGTGGTGCTGATTGCACAATAATGTAATGTACTTAATGGCACTCAACTGTATGCTTTAAAATGGTTAAAATGGTAAATTTTATGTTACGTATGTTTTAGCACAATTTGCAAAAAAAAAAAAAGTTATCCAAACTAATTATTTAAACTAGTTGTTATAGGAAAACATTGTGCCATTCAGTTTTACCCCCTAAAAAAAAATCAAAAAATAATCAGGTTGAGTCAAGTTCCATTTTATAGTGATGCAAGTCTACTCCTGAGAATCCTTTAGGAGCCACTGTTCTCTGCTCCTTTCTGGCTTTATGTCAGCCTCCCCTCTGGACTCCCATTTGCTGCACTGGCTAACCCAACATGTTTTCAAAGAGGTCACCAGTGATGCAGCATAGAGGTGAAAGAGGACTAAAGAAATGTAGACTCTTACACTGCATGAAAGGAAAAAAAAATCCCTCCCCATTCAATATCTTAAAAATCTGAATAATACTTAAAAAAAAAAATCAGACTATTTCACAAAACTCTAGATTTCAGGCTTCTCTTGAAAAGTCAGATCGAACAACTCTTACCCTGAATCCCACCCACATGACAAAAATTTATTACAATGGAGCAGCAGCTGCACTCTTTAGAAAGGCAAGTGTTCTGGATTTGCTATAGTCCACACAGAGACTTTTACCTCAGTCAGGTCATCTTCCTGGTCTCAGTGTGTATGTTCCACAAGAAAAGAACTGCTCTAATTCATCCATGTATGCCCTCACATTGTTTTTCAAACAGTAGGCATCCCATAAGTAAATATCTACTTAACAGCACAAAGCATAATAGGTTCCTTTCTTACCATTTCAGAAATAAATTGCAAAAGAGAAGGATAACTATCTCAATGTCATTGGCCATCCATCTCTTTAATAAAACTGTCTATTGCTTACTCAAGGCACTAATGTGAGAGTCACTGTAAGTTTATTGCCAAATTCAGGGTTTCCCAATTCCACCACAGTGAAAATTCAATCTTTTAAGTAATAAGAATGACACGAACACATGTATAATTCTGTAACAAATACTTCTCTCACAGTTCCAGGGATGCTGCTTAGAAAAATTAATGCTTTGGATTATTTTCAACCACTGTACAACATAATTTTAAATATGCAAACCTGATGAACTGAATCAGAATAAAAATCCCATTAACATATAGACACACCTAGAGAATAATCTTAAAATGCAGAATTGCAGGTATTAACTTTCCAGGTAGTTAGAGAATTCAGTGAATATTTCCCATTTACTTCCACTCCAAGTAACTGCAGTTTTTACTACATTTCAAAAATAAGGTTTGATAAGAAAAAAACTTTTTAAAGCAAGGGGAGCTAGGCATGGTGGCTCACACCAGTAATCCTAGCATTTTGGAAGGCCGAGGCTGGCAGAGTGCTTGAGCCCAGGAGTTCGAGACCAGACTGGGCAACATGGTGAAATCCTATCTCTACAAAAAGTACAAAAAGGAGCCAGCCGTAGTGTTGCTCGCTTGTAGTCCCAGTTAAACTCGGGAGGCTGATGTGGGAGGACCACCTGAGCCCAGGAGGTGGAGGTTGCAGTAAGCCAAGATCGCACCATTGCACTCCAGCATGAACTATCCTGTGAGAGGTTGTCTCCAAAAAAAAAAAAAAAAAAAGGCAGCTGGGCGCAGTAGTTCATACCTGTAATCCCAGCGTTTTGGGAGGCCGAGGCAGGCGGATCATCTGAGATCGGCAGTTTGAGACCAGCCTGACCAACATGGTGAAACCCATCTCTACCAAAAATACAAAAATTAGCAGGGCTATGGTGGTATGTGCCTGTAATGCCAGCTATTCAGGAGGCTGAGGTGAGAGAATTGCTTGAACCCAGGAGGAGGAGGAGGTTGCAGTGAGTCGAGACTGCACCACTGCACTCTAGCCCAGGTGACAGAGGAGATCCTGTTTCCAAAAAAAAAAAAAAAAATGCTAGAGTTGGTGTGAAAACAATGGTCAACTGCCAATAGGAGCTCCAAGCTCCAAGGTGATACTGCATCTTAATCTTCTTCTTTATTTATTTATTTATTTTTTGAGACAGGGTCTTGCTCTGTTGCCCAGGCTGCAGTGCAGTGGCATAATCTTAGCTCACTGCAACCTCCACTTCCTGGGCTCAAGCGATCGTCTCACCTCAGTCTCCCAAGTAGTTGGGACTACAGGTGTGAGCCAGCACACCCGGCTAATTTTTGTATTTTTTGTAGAGATGGGGTTTTGCTATGTTGCCCAGGCTGGTCTCAAACTCCTGGGCTCACATAATCTGCCTGCCTTGGCCTCCCAAAGTGACTACAGGCATGACGCCCCTCAACTTGGTCAACTTCATCTTAATCTTTTAAAATCATGAGGCAAAAGAGACATGGAAAAGCCATCACCGCAACAGAGAAAGTACATCAAAGCCTAGAAGAACTGGTGATGCTGTTCTAGTAATCAAGCTTGTAACACAAGGAAAATAAAGTGTGAAATAACATCAGGATGACAAACCAAACCATGAAAAATGCTTTAAATCAAACGTTTATTTTCTAAAATTAGCAGAGTGTCTAGCATTTCAGAGAAAACATCACCACATAATGTATACCCCTAATGAATAAAGAAATGCAATTGTAAAACGGTCTTGAGAAATGATACACCTCCATATTAAATATTAATATTTAAATTGAGTCTGGTGAGACTCTTGAGGGAGAAGCAAGTTACTTAAGACTGTATTGGCATTGTATCAATTCAATCTATCTGGAAAAAGCACTAAGAAGAGCTATAAAATCAGGCCAGGCATGGTGGCTCACACCTGTAATCACAGCACCTTGGACGGTGGATCACCTGAGGGCAGGAGTTTGAGACCAGCCTGGGCAACAAGGCGAAACCCCACCTCTAATACAAATACAAAAAAAAGTAGCCAGGCGTAGTGGCATGTGCCTATAATCCCAGCTACTCGGGAGGCTGAGGCAGGAGAATCACTTGCACCCTGGAGACGAAGGCTGCAGTGAGCTGAGATCGTGCCACTGCACTCCAACCTGGGTGAGGGAGTGAGACTCCATTTCAAACAAACAAACTAATCTATAAAATCATTCATACTACTATATCTGGTGATTCTACTTTTAGGCTTCTGTCCCAAATGAGCTCAAGGGAAAAAGAGGTAATACAAAGATACTAATAAAAACAGAAACAATCTGAATATGCATTGATATGGTTAAGCTTTGTGTCCTCAACCAAACCTCATCTTGAATTGCAATTCCCAGGTATTGAGGGAGAGACCTGGTGAGAGATGACTGGATCATGGGGGTGGTCCCCCATGCCGTTCTCATGATAGTGAGTTCGTTCTCTCAAAATCTGATGGTGTTATAAGGGCCTCTTCCCGCTTCACTCGCACACTCTCTCCTGCTGCCTTGTGAACAAGGTGCTTGCTTCCCCTTCGCCTTCTGCCACGATCATATTGCCTTCTGCCATGACTGTAAGTTTCCTGAGGCCCTCCCAGTCATGTGGAACTATGAGTCAATTAAACCTCTTTTCGGCCGGACGCGGTTGCTCAAGCCTGTAATCCCAGCACTTTGGGAGGCCGAGATGGGCGGATCATGAGGTCAGGAGTTCGAGACCATCCTGGCTAACACGGTGAAACCCCGTCTCTACTAAAAAATACAAAAAGCTAGCAGGGCAAGGTGGCTGGCGCCTGTAGTCCCAGCTACTCGGGAGGCTGAGGCAGGAGAATGGCGTAAACCCGGGAGGCGGAGCTTGCAGTGAGCTGAGATCCGGCCACTGCACTCCAGCCCAGGTGACGGCGAGACTCGGTCTCAAAAAAAAAAAAAATTAAACCTCTTTTCTTCATAAATTACCCAGTCTTAAGCAGTTTTTTTTTTAGCAGTCTGAGAATGGACTAATACACGGACTAATATGGAAATGGCTAAATAATGACTCTTCATATATTTACACAAACTAACAGTTTATACTGTAACACACAAATGTTTACTAGAAGTTATCTTGGATGAAAAAGAACACCAAGTATTTCTATATATCATATACAATGTAAGGAAACAGGCGTTGGGATTATTAGTAAGAACTGCTTGGAGCTATTCTAAATCCTGCCTAATAATTATTTACATGCCTGTCAAAATGCATTATCTAACACATGGGCATTAGTTATAATCATAAACAGAAACACATGCCCATTATAAATGGAAAATAATATATGACTTTAGATTTTTAATAGCTATATTGTTTCATAAAATTACTTAATTGCCTAGTTTAAAACTATCCAACTCTCTCTGTTCCCAGGCCCAAACTCCAACTTCTACTACTTCTACTTAGAATCACAGGATTCAGAGCAAGGAAGAAATATCTCCTTTTCCATATATATACATACATATATATATATATATTTTTTTTTTTTTGAGACAGAGTCTCACTCTGTCGCCCAGGCTGGAGTGCAGTGGCACAATGTCGGCTCACTGCAAGCTCCGCTTCCCGGGTTCACACCATTCTCCTGCCTCAGCCTCCCGAGTAGCTGGGACTACAGGTGCCCGCCACCACGCCCGGCTAATTTTTTTGTATTTTTAGTAGAGAGAGGGTTTCACCGTGTTAGCCAGGATGGTCTCGATCTCCTAATCTCGTGATCCGCCCGCCTCAGCCTCCCAAAGTGCTGGGATTACATGCGTGAGCCACCGCACCGGGCCTTTTTTTTTTTTTTTGGAGATGGGAGTCTCACTCTGCCACCCAGGCCAGAGTGCAGTGGCACGATCTCGGCTCACTGCAACCTCCGCCTCCCAGGTTCAAGCGATTCTCCTGTCTCAGCCTCCTAAGTAGCTGGGATTACAGGTGCAAGCCGCCATGCCTGGCTACCTTTTCATATTTTAGTAGAGACAGGATTTCACCACGTTGCCCAGTCTGGTCTCGAACTCCTGAGCTCAGGCAATCCACCCGCCGCAGCTTCCCAAAGTGTTAGAATTACAGGTGTGAGCAACGGCGCCCGGCCTCCTTCCCCGTATTTTAAAGACACAGAGAGGTTAAGTAACTCAGCCAAAATGATCTAACTACTTGCGAGGAGTAGATATCAATTTTTCCACTGTTTTTTCTCAAATATCAGTGCCAACAGAAAAAGAAACAGAATTTAACAACCTGGAGGACTATACATGGAGGAAACACAGGGAAAAAGTAATCTACAGCTTTGTAATTTCGCATAATGTTTAAGACAGTCTGAAGCGTTTTTCTCATGAAATTTTATAAAAATGATTGTGTTCTCTACAAAGAAGGAAGAGGATAAGGGGGAAGGGGGGGAAATCCACTCAGGGATAGAGGAAAAAAAAGTCACTGTACATATCTCATATAATCAACACTTGTCATTCTCAAAGCTGAAGACTGGTTCAAGATTACACCCTATGAAACTCAAAACAAAACCCAAAAAACAGTTTCAACATCTCTTACCTGTACAGAGAAGTCCATCTTTGTAGTAAAGTGCATACACTCTGGCACTGTGTCCAATTAATGATGAGGTCTCAAAGGCTTCATGGTCCTCCAGTTGCTTCATTCTCAAAATAGCCTTCAAATAAACCTTCTTCCAGTGCAAAGCGTCCTGAACAGAATCATCTATCTGCCAGCCCAAATTTTTACATGCAGTCTGCCACACCTCTGTACAGGCACTTATCACCTTATTCCACTGTTTAGAGACGAGGCAGCATGTGAGTAAAGTCTGAGGATCGAGCCATTTTAACAAATAAAAACTGAGCTCCAGGGGAAGGAGTTTGAGGAAGTCCCGCTTGAGGAGAGTCTCTAGGTTATTGGAGAGATGCCTGAGCTGGACTGCCCCACTCAGACTAATCAGGTGATCCAGAGTTTCATTTTTCTGCAAGTCCGTCAGAGAAAGAAATGTAACAGAAATGTTATCAAGCCATGTCTCAAAGTCCTTTCTCTCCATAAGGTTATGGAAAATTTTACCTGTGGCACATCAAAATATTGTATTAGTTCTGCTCAAAAAGACTGTTCAAGCAAGACTGCTAACAAATGAAGTATTAAAAATTAGTGTAAAAAATCTGCCATTACAACTTTATGCATAGTTACATTACAACTTTACAGTTAATACACTATATTTATCTGAACACTTTCCATGCACACAAAAGAAAACACATTTGAGAAAACATACTTTAACAAATCATGATCTCCAAAACATAAGTCAGTGAAACAGATTGGTGTGTGTGACTTATTCCTTTCGAAGTCTAGCACATGCTACATGCATCTTCATAGTAATATTTACCAACAATTCATTATCAAACAGTGTATTTTATAATACACCCCTCCCCAATCAAAACCATTATAAAACAATTTCCTTAATGAATTCCTTAATACATTCTATTTGAGTACGAAAATCACAACAGCAAGCACCAGGATGTGACAATCAGAAACAAGTTTCCTGAGCAGTAACCTGAGACACTGATTATCATGGCAGGCACAACCTGTCACCAAAATCATAGAACTGACTACTTGGTTTTGCAACAGATGTTCAGATGAAAAGGTTTAAGGAAGAAAAGTAAACAGGTGTAGTAAGTTATCTGCCTCAGGAATTCTGGTTCTTCCAACTTCTTTATGGCACTGCCTGTTTCTAACATGAATTACCAAAGACCTTTTTTGGCCTTAGTCTGTTTTTATAAGCCTCGTATGAGGTAGTGACAACTCTTAACCATGTGCCCCAGGGAGCCATGAGGATTATTAATTTGCACAAATAAAGCAAATTAATAATCCTTATTTTTATAAAACACCAAAAAATAGACATTATAATCTTCACTTTGCAAATGAGGAAACCACAGGTTAGAGAAGGTATGTGATTTGCCTATGTTCACAGGGCTCTTAAATGGCCGCAGAACAGACTGGATGCCAGTGTTCTCAAGATCAGGGTACCAAGCTCTCTCTCTGAAATAAGTGACAACCAGGAGAACCACGACCTAGTGGTAAGATCTAGGGGTAGTGTGTCTACCCATTAGACTATTTTCTCCTTTAGGAGAACGACAAATTGCTCCTGGGCTAACTGTAACAAATAATTTTTTTAAAGTATCCTGCATTAGTGTCAACTGGTGTTAATTCACTCTTAATGAGGATTAAACTAATGAAAGATAACAAAAAAATAACCAGTAAAAACTATCTTTCTCAAGACTACGTGTTGATAGATGTTAATGCTGGGTGATGGGTTTTATTATTCTCTTTATTTAGGGATTTATTATTCTCTTTATTTCCATATATTTAAATATTTTCACGATTTAATAAAAACTTTCCTTCTGAATACTCAGTTTCTCACGAGACTGTCATATTAATTTTAAAAACATATGTCCAAATTAATGTGAAAAAGGAAAGTTAATTTCTTTCCAGACATATCACCTAGATCAGGTCTACACAAAAAGCAAGATCTTCCAACTTTATTAATGTAAGGTGAGTAAAATCGTGAGTGTCCAATATCAAAACTGGCAATAACATTCTTAGACAAATAAGCAGTCTGATTTATTAGTAGAAGCAACCAAACCTTGCAATGACATATCTGCGAATAGTTTTGATTTCTGGAACTGTGACTAGACTTCAAGATAATACTTCTGAAGCCAAAGTTTGGGCTAGAAAGGATTTATTAATTTGTATTAAAAATGTACTTAGCTGACAAAAAATAATCAGACGGCTAAAAGTTTTATCGACTTATCACGCAATAACAAGCCCCCTCCTTCCTCTAAATCCTAACAATCCTCTTATCTATATAACATTTCTTCAAAATCTCTACTTTTAAAAAATAATTTGCAACAAGACAAAGCAATTATCTTCTGTGGGCATCTGCATACTGTCACAATAGCTAGTTAATTAATATTGGTCAATTAAAAACACACACCAAAACACCTGCTCCGGAAACATTTTTAACAGTGAAAAGTGTGGTGTGGAACGCTTCCTCCCTCACATCTACATATACACACATACACACATGTGCTGACACACATCTATTGTAGAAATGCTTATATTTAAGTGAGCTGAATTGTTACTCAAACGGCTACAAGGCAAATTTAGAATACTCATTAAAATCTTATCAGGTTCCCACCATTCACAAATATCTAAGAGACATACTGTAACATGCCAAATTCACATGTATACCTATGTAACAAACCTGCACGTTGTGCACATGTATCCTAGAACTTAAAGTATAATTTTTAAAAAAAAGCCAAATTAATGTGCCCATGACACCGCTAAAGATTATGGAAGAAGCTTTTTCAGAGAGCACCTCTAAAAAGCTCAGCCATATCTGAGATTTAAATATTCTCCTGGCCGGGCACGGTGGCTCAAGCCTGTAATCCCAGCACTTTGGGAGGCCCAGACGGGCGGATCACGAGGTCAGGAGATCAAGACCATCCTGGCTAACACGGTGAAACCCCGTCTCTACTAAAAAATACAAAAAACTAGCCGGGCAAGGTGGCAGGCGCCTGTAGTCCCAGCTACTCTGGAGGCTGAGGCAGGAGAATGGCGTAAACCCGGGAGGCGGAGCTTGCAGTGAGCCAAGATCCGGCCACTGCACTCCAGCCTGGGCAACAGATTGAGACTCCATCTCAAAAATAAATAAATAAATAAAAATAAATATTCTCCTAACTCTTAATAAAAAAAATTTTCCCAACTTTTAGATTGCCTTTTAAACCACTCAATCCCTTGTAGGATTGAGCAGTTCACCTCTGATTATTCTGAAAAAGGCATTTTTTCCCCCTAAAAAAGCAAGTCTCACTAACTGCAGAATGCATTATTAAAAAACACCAATTTTTCACTTTTCTAAAAGGATCAACTAACTTTGGAGGGGGCTTTCTAAGGTAACAGGTCTAAACTGGACTCTTTTAGGCACCCTCTAGAAATATCATATACTGGTTGCACAAACCTCAGGAAATGGGATTTCAATTCAACATGAGGAGCTTTTAAATCTCAGCGCTTTCCAACAATGGAATAGCTCCCTCCAGAGTAGTTAGTTTCCCATTACCACGAACAGTCAAGGGCAGTTGCACACAGAGGCAGAATGTGATACATGAAAATGCTTTGAGGTTAAATGTTTTACTGATTCAACCACTTCCTATGTCATTACGGGCATGTCCAACTAACTTTTAAGCTTCAGTTTTATCATCTGTAAAATGGAAGCTATCATCCAACTTGAGGGGTGAAACTCAGAAATATAGCAAGGACATGCTTAGCACAGTGTACAGTCTAGGGGTAAAAACTCAAATGGTACTTTTTGTTAGTTTTATTACTATGAATACCTGGCAGGAAAGATTTTTGTGACACTGAGGCTGGAATGGACATGACCACTAACATCTCTTTCGACCCTATCATCTTACCACAAAGTTTCTCTTCAAAATACCCGGAAGAAAAACTCAAGGGCTCAAACTTACTAGGGGTTTAATTTGATAATTAAGAGCACCTGTTGGCCGGGCGCGGTGGCTCACGCCTGTAATCCCAGCACTTTGAAACGCCGAGGGGGGCGGATCACGAGGTCAGGAGATTGAGACCATCCTGACTAACACAGTGAAACCCCGTCTCTACTAAAAATACAAAAAAAATTAGCCGGGTGTGGTAGCCGGCGCCTGTAGGCTGAGGTAGTAGAATGGCGTGAACCCGGGAGACGGAGCTTGCAGTGAGCCGAGATGGCGCCACTGCACTCCAGCCTGGGCAACAAAGCGAGACTCCGTCTCAAAAAAAAAAAAAAAAAAAAGAAAAGAAAAGAAAAGAAAAGAGAACCTGTTTATTGCAGGCTCTCGTTTCCCAGCAGGTGCCTTATTCTATCTACATTCCCTGCTGTTTGGCCCCCTTACCCCACGCCCCTACCTCAGAGTTAACATTCAACTTGCCCTCTTGCATTCAGTATCAATAATCACAAAGTGGGTCATGTAACAAAAAGACTCCTAAATTGGAAAAAGAGAGCCCGGGTTTGGTCTCAGGTTCTGCCATTAACTCCCTATGTTACCTTAGGCAACTCACATATTTATATTGGTTTTAAAGAAAAAGTACCATTGGTAAACATCTCATTTGATCTTCATAAACATCTCATTTGATCTTCATAACCTCATGGAAGATATCAGTAATGCCGCCCTTAACTAACATGATGAGGAAATTTATGGCTCAAGAAGTGGAGTGGCTTTCCCAGAATGGCATAGGAAGTAGCAGGCTCAATATTTTGCCCAGTACCCACCCTCCCCAAACCTATACTCTGAGGTGTTAGAGACAGGACCTTCTGAAAAACAGTGTAAATGTGTTTTCCCCTCCTCCTCCTCCATGAGAACTTGGCCTAGTCAAGAGTGAAAGCAACATAATTGTTAGTGTTAGAGGGGAGGAGGCTTCATTTCCCCCCCTTTTCTTATCAAGGAGTACAGAGGCGTTGAAAATGTATAACACTGCCGGGCGCGGTGGCTCAAGCCTGTAATCCTAGCACTTTGGGAGGCCGAGACGGGCGGATCACAAGGTCAGGAGATCGAGACCATCCTGGCTAACACGGTGAAACCCCGTCTCTACTAAAATACAAAAAATTAGCCGGGCGTGTTGGCGGGCGCCTGTAGTCCCAGCTACTCGGGAGGCTGAGACAGGAGAATGGCGTGAACCCGGGAGGCGGAGCTTGCAGTGAGCTGAGATCTGGCCACTGCACTCCAGCTTGGGCGACAGAGCGAGACTCCGTCTCAAAAAAAAAAAAAAAAAAAAAGAAAATGTATAACACCTATAAACTTACATATGCATAAAATGTATTCTGAATATTCAAGAAGCTGACAACCCTGGTTGCCTCCAGACAGAACTGGAGAAAAGGAATGAGAGGTCCCCTTTTATCGTATACCTTTTAAAACTGAAAACCATGTAAGTATGATATACTATCAAAAGACAGCCTTTAGTTTTAAGGTGAATTTTTTAAAGCTTTGAAAGAATACAAATAATGTTTATAAAAATGCGTTCTGCAACTCCACTTGTTGCTGGGTGACCTTGGGCAAAACACTTCACCTGTCTCACGCCGTTTCCTCACTTGTAAAATACAGCCACGAAGAGCATTACCTACAAGGGCTTTTATGAGGGTTAAACAAGATAGTGCACGTAAAGCGTTTAGCACAGTACCCGGCACGCTGTAAGCCTACAGCAAATGTCAGTTACCATTTTTACTTAGCATTAATATTGTTATCTTTGCTTTACTTCAAGCAGCACCCCCCACAACACCTGTTTTCACGGCATGCCCACAATTATGGCGCAGCACAGCTCTTTGTACTTCATAAACCACCTCATCACACTTGATCATCTTTCAAACGTTTGGTAGCCCTGGGACATCACTGTTAACTCATTTTGCAACTAAGGAAATGGAGGCAGTAGGAGGCACTAACTCCGAAACCCTGTTTTCCCATTTCTAAAATCCAGATCCCATCAACCCATTCGTCGCTCCCAGGTCCCTTGCTCTCGGAACCGCGTTCCGCGCGGCACTGACCTGAGCGAGCGCCCCGGGGCCCGGGACCTCGCGCCGGGTTCACAGCTACTAGGCACGCTCGGGCCGCCAGAGCCTCGCAGCGGCCGGGTCCGCTCCGCAGCCATGGCGCCTGCAGGGAGAGAAAAACAGCCAAGGCGCGGCAGGTCAGCAGAGGCGCGGGCGCCTGAAAGTCCCCTCCCCGACCGGCCCCGCCTCGCATACAGACCTGGACCTGCGGCCGCCGCTCCCGGTCTACAGCCCCACTGGGGAGCGGCTTCCGGTGCTGCCTGCGTCATCTCTGCGCGTCCCTCAGCGCTGCGGCGCCCGGCGGAAGCGGCTGCACTTCCGGTCCCCGCCCGGAGGTGGGTGGTGGGTGGTGGGTGGTGGGGGGGGGGAGGCGGGAGGCTGGAGGCCGGGAGTAGGGGATGGGAGGAGAGCGTCCCGGGAAGTTGAACGCTCGCCGCGCGGCCCTCACGATGCTTAGGCCGGGTGCAACCTAGAACAGAGCTTCTTTTCGTACCGTACATCCAGGTTTGCACAGCGCTTTTGTGTCGCTCCTCCAATCCGATCTTGCACCAGCTCTGCAGTAGGCTTTCTTTTTTTTTTTTTTTTTTTTTTTTTTTTTTTTTTTTGAGACGGAGTCTTGCTCTGTCGCCCAGGCTGGAGCGCAGTGGCCGGATCTCAGCTCACTGCAAGCTCCGCCTCCCGGGTTTATGCCATTCTCCTGCCTCAGCCTCCCGAGTAGCTGGGACTACAGGCGCCCACCACTTCGCCCGGCTAGTTTTTTGTATTTTTAGTAGAGACGGGGTTTCACCGTGTTAGCCAGGATGGTCTCGATCTCCTGACCTCGTGATCCGCCCGTCTCGGCCTCCCAAAGTGCTGGGATTACAGGCTTGAGCCACCGCGCCCGGCCTAGGCTTTCTTATTAGCCTCATTTTCGGAGGAGAGGGAGCTGTGGCTCAGGGAAGTTGAGACGTGTCCAAATTCATACAACCTGTTGGGCACCTCTTTATCCTGAACACTATTCTAGGGGATAGGGTTCGTGAACAAAAAACGCAAAAATTCCTGACCGCCTGGGGCTTAACATCTATTAGGAGGAAGACAGATAGACTAAGTAAGGCATGTGAAAAGGAAAGAAAGAAAGCAAGGTAAGGAAGTTGTTGAATGAAAAAAAACAGTCAAGTGATGTAGATTTGAATGAATCACAACATTTACACTCTGGCTATGGCCTGGTTACTTAACCTCTCAGACTTTGCTTCATCTGCATAGAAATTATAGGGAACTCCCCATCGGTAGGTTCTGAGGATTGAAGGAAATTAAGCATGCAAACCTTTTTGCTTCAAGAACTAAAACTGAGCTAAAAAATTCCACGCACTCTTACTCAACACTTGTTGTGTACCATCTCACTCAGCTCCCACAACAACTGCACAAGCTAGTAACTATTATTAAGCCCGTTTTTAGAGATGGGGAAACTGAAATCAAAAGAGGTTTAGGCATCTTGCCTAAGGTCATAGTAAATGGCTGTCATTGGATTTCAACCCAAACTGACTTCAGAGCACAAGATATCCAATTTTTTTTTTTTTTTTTTTTTTTTTTTTTTTTTGAGGCAACGTATCACTCTGTCGCCCAGGCTGGAGTGCAGTGACAACGATCTTGGCTCATTGCAGCCTCAACTTCTCCAGGCTCAAGCGATCCTCCCACCTCAGCCTCCTGAGTAGATGCGTGTCACCATGCCCAGCTAATTGTGTGTGTGTGTGTATGTGTGTATTTTTGTAGAGGCAGGGTTTCGCTATGTTGCCCGGGCTGGTCTTGTACTCCTAGGCTCAAGTGATCCACCTGCCTAGGCCTCCCAAAAAGTGCTCGGATTACAGGGGTGAACCATGATGCCCATCACATAAGTTATCCTTGTTTCTCTGTAAGGGTTCCTAAACCATATATGCATACACACACATTCACATGCATCTTATACCAACACTGTCCAATAGGCCTTTTGCCAATGATGGAGTTGTTCTCTTGGTGCTGTCCAATAAGGCAGTCACTAGCCTCTTGTGGCTACTGAACACTTGAAAAGTACCTGATGTAAATGAACTAAATTCTTAATTTTATTTAATTTTAATAGCCACATGTGGCTAATGGCTACCATGCTTGATAGCACAGTCCAATAATATAACATAAACAATGACAGAGACACATATCCAGTAGACAGTAGAGCATAGCCAAGTTTCCAAGCATCCTGACTTCATCTAGGATACTTGAAACAAGGGAAATAAAAATTGATTATGTGGGGTGGAAGTCAATTATGGTGTCCTAAAAGTAAGGTCTCAAGAGAGCAAATTTGATTTCCTAAGCAACAGGATGTCACTCACTCTGGACTTCTAAGTCAGAACATGACTGATGACAGCATTATAAGACATTTAGGCAGACATGGATAATACAGATTGGATACTTTCTATGAAAGGGAAGGCAGTAGCAGGGTAATCAAGAAAATCAAGCACCCGTATCTCTGGAGCAAACATTCTCAACCCCAGTACAGTTTGATGAATCAAATTGAAAAGTGCAGATGGAGCTGCCCCAGAGATAATATTGTTTGGACCTCTCATAACAAAGAAACCAAATTGTGCAAATTTAAGCCCAGAGGGGATCCAGGAGCAAAATTAATGACTATAAAACATGTTTTAAATTGCAAAATGGAAGTAATATTTAATTAGATATAAGACCTATTCAATTGTTAATTTCAGTATATGTAAAATTGTTAAATTCAATATATGTAAAATTCCCTTTCATTTGAAATTTTAGGTTAGATTTTTTTCCCACCTTGTAAATATTTTCAAGATTGTGTGATGATTGCTGAGAAAACATAGCTTTAAATATAAGAAGTTATTCCTAGCCAAAGAATTACAAAAGCTGTTGTAAATGGCTGTTGGATGTTGAAGGAAAGGATAAAATATAGCCTGCTATGAGAACAGAATGATCAGTATAATTGCTTGTGTGACAGGAACATGAAAATATGCTGAATGTTGTTTATTTTCTTGAAATAAACTTGCTGGTAAAAATGATGTTTGGGATAATTCCTACACATGCATACTCCAGGAAAAGAGAAAACATCAAATGTTTAGTTTCTTCAATTCCGGCTAAAATGGACTATATGTTGTCTTCCATCTTGAGCTAAACTTGCCTGGGGGAGGTAGTTCAGATGACTTAAAATTGATTTAGTAAAGTGCTTGCATAGCCCATACTAGGGATTCTGAATCTTTCCCAATGAACCATACACCAGACCTCAGCAGATGATGTTTCTTTGGGAGAAAATAACACACCCACTACAGATGAAAAATATTTTTCTATGTCTAGCACAGTTTTTGCATGTGTATGTACCAGGGAGCAGGCATTACTGCAGCTGTTTAGTTTCTTGAGATGCACTCCAAAAATATAGGTTGTATCTACTTGCGCAGCGATGCTGTGGAGAAGTGACCTGGGTAACTGTTCTTTGAATTTCCACACATACTTTACCAGGAACTCAGTATAAAGACATGGGGTCAGTTTCATGAAGTACACAGGGTTGGAAGCATTTGAAGAGGTTTGCTTTTTCTATTCTTTGTTCTGGATTCACTCTAGCTGTAACATGATCAGCACCTACTCTCCTGTGCAGTCAGCAGGTATTCTAGGATCAAAGCTCAGGTTGATCGGCAAGAAACCTTATCCTCAAAGGTTGAGGCACAAAGTACTTTACCGCAATTGCTGTTGGACTGGAGTGATCCTGAGATGCATTTGGGCATAACTTGGCATCTGAACTCAATAATTTCTAAGACCCTGAAATTGCTCACAGGCAACATGCAAGTAAGTTTCTTATAATCTTTAAAACATTTGATATCTAGTAAAATAGGCTTTGAGGAAGCTGAAACTTTTTCTATGTGTAAATGAGAAAATGGAAAGGAGTTCAGGTTATCATTGCTGGGTTTTTTTGTTTTGTTGTGTTTTTTGACTATTTAAAGAACATGGGGGCCGGGCGTGGTGGCTCACGCCTGTCATCTCAGCTCTTTGGGAGGCCGAGGCAGGTGGATCACCTGAGGTCAGGAGTTCAAGACCACCCTAGCCAATGTGGTGAAACCCCGTCTCTACTAAAAGTACAAACATTACCTGGGAGTGGTCATGCACGCCTGTAATCCCAGCTACTTGGGAGGCTGAGGCAGGAGAATCTCTTGAACCTGGGAGGTGGAGGTTGCAGTGAGCCAAGATCATGCCACTACACTCTAGCCTGGGCCACAGAATGAGACTCTGTCTCAAAAATAAAGAGAAAGAAAGAAAGAGCAAGCAAGGGAAGAAGGGAGGGAGGGAGGGAAAGAAGGAAAGGAAGGAAGGGAAGGAAGGAAGGAAGGAAGGAAGGAAGGAAGGAAGGAAGGAAGGAAGGAAAAAAAAGAAAAGAAAGGAGTTGTGATTCTCCAATGGTTAAAAGTGAGCTTTGGAGCTGGGCACAGTGGCTCTCACCTATAATCCCAGCACTTTGGAAGGCCGAGGTGGGCGAATCACCTGAGATCAGGAGTTTGAAACCAGCCTGGCCAACATCGCAAAACCCCATCTCTACTAAAAATACCAAAATTAGCTGGGCGTGGTGGCAGATGCCTGAAATCCCAGCTACTCAGGAGGCTGAGGCATGAGAACCGCTTGAACCCAGGAGGCGGAGGTTGCAGTGAGCCAAGATCTGCAGCCTGGGAGAAAGAGCGAGACTCCGTCTCAAAAAAAAAAAAAGAGTGAGCTTTGGAATCTGACCGATTTGAGTTCAAATCATGCTCTATCCTAACCTCTTACCCACTGTGTGATCTTGGGCAAATTACTAAGCTACTCAGATGCTCAGCTTAATTATGAAAATCACCTATCTGAAAGAGATATTACCAAGGCTAAATGAGTTAAGACACATAAAATGCTTATCACAATGCCTGGCACAAAAGCAAGTGCATAATAGGAGGTAATAATTATTATTGGAGGCTTTATTGATTGAAGAGCCAATGAAAAGGGATTTAATTCATTTAATATTCCCTGGCTCTGTTATATTACAATTCTGCACATGCCCTTTCAGACAGAAAGTTTCCATCTGCATTGATGAGGTAGAGTAAGTTTGGCCTAGATCTATCTTAAATCTCTGAAGAGGTGCTATGCAGATAGCAGTAATCTGTCCATATCGATGGAAATGTCAGATAGATTAGGAGACATTGTCTTTATTTATTTATATTTTTTTGAGATGGAGGCTTGCTCTGTCGCCCAGGCTGGAGTGCAGTGGCCAGATCTCAGCTCACTGCAAGCTCCGCCTCCCGGGTTTACGCCATTCTCCTGCCTCAGCCTCCCGAGTAGCTGGGACTACAGGCGCCCACCACCTCGCCTGGCTAGTTTTTTTTTTTTTTAGTAGAGACTGGGTTTCACCATGTTAGCCAGGATGGTCTCGATCTCCTGACCTCGTGATCTGCCCGTCTCGGCCTCCCAAAGTGCTGGGATTACAGGCTTGAGCCACCGCGCCCGGCCAGGTGACATTGTCAAAACAAACTCTGATTCAGTATTAGATTGAATTGGAAAGTCATACTAGAAGAATGTAAATATTTGATAGTAGCCAGGATGCCATGGCTAACAAAAGCAGCCACTTCATGGAAAAATAGCCCCTGACTTTTGTAATTAGAGAAGAAATGGATCCAGGTGCTCCCATTCAAGAAAGAACATCATGTATTTTCCTGCAGGTTTTTATCACAATGATACCACTTGTTAAGTTATATCCATGTGTCTGTGTCCAATTCTTGGTAATCCCAATGTCCAAGACAGTGCCTTGTATATAGTAAGTAAGCAAGCTTTTTTCTAAACAAGGAAGAAAACAACCAACTAACACTTTACTCGGTGTTCACTTTGTGCCAAATACTGGAATCAGCAGCACTGGAGAAGACAGAGACACGATGCCTGCTGTCCAGGAGACCACGATCTAGTGGAAGAAATAGATAATAACAATATATCACAATAAACACTTAAAGTAGAGTGTACTGCTAAATGCTGTGAGAGGTCCGTATAGGGCTCAGTGAGGGCAAAAACAGGAATAGAGATGAAGCCTGAATGAACACTTGTCCTTTTCTTTTTTAGGTGACTTTCTGCAGACTTCGGACTCACCAGTGGTGTTTCATTCTTTTTAATGTCATCCTATTTCATGCCTTGCTTTTTGGGGCTGACTTTGTGGAGGAATACTTTCTGAATTCTTTGCCTTATGTAGATATGAAAGTTCTTGAAATTAAGAATAAGGCAAGAAAATTGAACATAGAACCCCTAAGAAGTAATCTCTCCAAATATTATGACCTGAGCCAGTCGGAAGTATGTAAAGGGAAGAACATTTTTCTGCTGTCTCTTATCTTCAGTAGCCCAGGAAATGGAACAAGACGGGACCTCATTAGGAAAACTTGGGGCAATGTGACCAGTGTCCAAGGGCATCCCATTCCCACACTGTTTGCTTTGGGAATGCCTGTTTCAGTGACTACCCAGAAAGAGATCAACAAAGAGTCCCGTAAGAATAATGATATAATTGAAGGAATCTTCTTGGACAGTTCTGAGAACCAAACCCTGAAGATCATGGCAATGATACAGTGGGCTGTGGCTTTCTGCCCTAATGCCCTGTTCATTCTCAAGGTAGATGAAGAGATGTTTGTCAATCTACCAAGCTTGGTAGACTATCTTCTCAATCTGAAAGAACACCTAGAAGATATCTATGTAGGAAGAGTTATTCATCAGGTTACACCCAATAGAGATCCTCAGAACAGAGACTTTGTCCCTCTTAGTGAGTACCCAGAAAAATACTACCCAGATTACTGCAGTGGTGAGGCCTTTATAATGTCCCAAGATGTGGCTCGAATGATGTATGTGGTTTTCAAAGAAGTACCCATGATGGTGCCAGCTGATGTGTTTGTAGGAATTTGTGCTAAGTCTGTTGGCCTTATACCCATCCACAGCTCAAGGTTTTCTGGGAAAAGGCACATTAGATATAACAGATGTTGCTATAAGTTCATTTTTACATCCTCAGAAATTGCAGATCCTGGAACGCCCCTGGCATGGAAGGAAATTAATGATGGAAAAGAATGTACACTGTTTGAGACATACTATGGGCTCGTTTCCTGCAAACTTCTGACGTACCTTGACAGCTTTAAACGTTTTCACATGGAGACCATAAAAAACAATCCCACATATTTTGGTGATTAGGATTTCTTTAATTTTCCTTATGAGTCTATTATTTTAAAGTTACCTTCTACCCTGTTATGGAAAGCATCCCTTCTTTCTGTGTTTTATGTAGCTTCTCTGAATCTTTAATTTTACTTGCAAAGGTACAAAATGTTTTCTGTGCTCTGGTGTACTCAATTACTGAGATCTCATTTTAAGAAATGTAAGTTGGTGTAGCATGATTCTTTTCAAAATAAAATACTTCTTTCAGAAGAGAAAACATTATGTTTCATTGTTTGTTTTGTTTTTTGGGTTTTTTTGTTTGTTTGTTTGTTTGAGACAGGATCTGGCTCTGTCGCCCAGGCTGGAGTGCAGTGGCACAATGTCAGCTTACTGCATCCTCCACCGCCTGGGCTCAAGGGTTCCTCCCACCTCAGCCTTTTGAGTAGTTGAGACTATAGGCATGAGCCACCATGCCCGGCTAATTTTTTTTGTTTGTTTGTTTGTTTTTGAGACAAGAGTCTCACTCTGTCACCCAGGCTGCAGTGCAGTGGCACTATCTTAGCTCACTACAACCTCCGCCTCCCGATTCAAGCAGTTCTCCTGCCTCAGCCTCCCAAGTAGCTGGGATTACAAGTGCCCACCACCACGCCTGGCTAATTTTTTGTATTTTTAGTAGAGACAGGGTTTCACCATGTTGGCCAGGCTGATCTCGAACTCCTGGCCTCAAGTGATCCACCCCCCTCGGCCTCCCAGAGTGCTGGGATTACAGGTGTGAGTCACCATGCCTGGCCTAATTTTTGTATTTTTTGTAGAGATGAGGGTTTCATCATGTTGCCCAGGCTGTTCTCGAACTCCTGGGCTCAAGTGATCCTCCCACCTCAGCCTCCCAAAGTGTTGGGATTACAGGTGTGAGGAACCACACCTGGCCAATATACAATTTATTATAACAAGTTTTTTTTTATAAACTGACAAAAATGTACATTTATGTTGTACAACATGTTTTGATATATGTATATGCTATTGAATGGCTAAATCAAGCTATTTAACATATGCATCACTTGACTTTTTTTTTGTAGTGAGAACACTTAAAATCTACTAGCAATTATCAAATATTCATATATTGTTGTTAACTGTCATGACCATGATGTATGATAAGATCTCTTAAACTTACTCCTCATGTCTAACAAAAATGTTGGCTCTCTTGGCCATATCTGCCAAGTTTTCCCAACCCCCAGCCTCTGGTAACCTCCATTTACTCTCTATTTCTATGAATTTGAGTTTTTTTACACCCCACATATAAGTGAGCTCATGCCCTTATTTGTCCTTCAATGCCTGGTTTATTTCACTTAACATAATGCACTCCAGGTTCATCCATATTGTTGGAAATGACAGGATTTCTTTCATTTATGAGGCTGAATAGCATTTTATTGTGGATATATACTACATTTTCTTGATTTATTCATGCACTGGTGGACACTTAGATAGATGCCACTAATCTTGTGAATAATGCTGCATTGAATATGGAGAGTGCAGATATCTCTTTGACATACTGTTTTAATATCTTTTGGATATACATCCAGTAGTGGAATTGCTAGATTTTATGGTAGTTCTATTTTTAATTTTGTGAGGAACTTCCATAATGGCTGTATTATTGGTTTACCATAATGGCTGATTGTGGTTTTACTTTGCATTTCCCTGATGATTAGTGGTATTGAGCTTTTTTTTTTTTTTTTTTTTCACATACTTATTGGCCATTTGTACTTATTCTTTTGAGAAATGTCTATTTAGGGCCTTTGGTCATTTCTAAATCGGGTTATTTGGGCAGGGCACGGTGGCTCATGGCTGTTATCCCAACACTTTGGGAGGCCAAGGCAGGTGGATCACCTGAGATAGTTCAAGACTAGCCTGGCCAACAGGGTGAAACCCCGTCTCTACTAAACATACAAAAAATTAGCTGGACATGGTGGTGCATGCCTGTAATCCCAGCTACTGTGGAGGTTGACACAGGAAAATCGTTTGAAACCAAGAGGTGGAGGTTGCAGTGAGCTGAGATCATGCCACTGCACTCCAGCCTGGGTAACAGTCTGAGACTCCATCTCAAAAAAATAATAATAAAATAAATAAATCAAGTGATTTGTTTTCATGCTATTGTGTTGTTTGAGTCCCTTTTCTGTTTGTTCCCCAGAACAGATATATGGCTTGCAAATATTTTCTCCCATTCCATAGGTTATCTCTTCACTGTTTGCTGCTTTTGATATGCACAAGCTTTATAGTTTGATATAATCTCATTTGTCTATTTTAGCTTTTGTTCCCTATACTTAAGGGGTCATAGCCAAGAAAATCTTTGCTCAGACCAATGTCATGGAGCTTCTTCCACCTATGTTTTCTTCTAGTAGTTGTACAGATCTTACATTTAAGGTCTTACATTTAAGTCTTTAATCCATTGTGAGTTGATTTTTGTGTATAGTGTGAGATGAGGGTATACTTTTATTATTCTATAAGTAGATATCCAGTTTTCCCAGAACCACTCATTGTAAAGACTATCTTTTTCCCAGTGAGTGTTCTTGGCATCTTTATCAAAAATCAATTGACTACCAATGCATGAATTTGCTTCTGGGCTCTTTATTGTGTTCCATTGGCCTATGTGTCTATTTTTATAGTGTACATACTATTTAGATTACTGTGGTTTTGTAACAGATGATCAAATCCAGTAGTATGATGCCTTCAGCTTTCCTATTTTTGCTCAAGAGTGTTTTGGCTTTTCAGAGTCTTTCGTATTTTCATATGAATCTTAGGATTGTTTTTTCTACTTCTGTGAAAGGTATCATTGGAGTTTTACTAGGATTTGAATTGAATCTATATATGGTTTCAGGTAGCAGGGACATTTTAACATTAGTCCTTCCATTCCATGAACGTGGCATATCTTTTCTCTAATTTGTGTCATCTTCAATTTCTTTCATCAACGTTTAATAGTTTTTATTACACAGATTTTTTTATCTCCTTGTTTAAATTTACTCCTAAGTATTTTGGGATTTTTTCTGATGCTATTATAAAAAGGATAGTTTTCTTCTTTTCTTTTTCAGATAGTACATTGTTGTATATGAAAACGCTACTGATTTTCATAAGTTGATTTTTTTCCCTGCAACTTTACTGAATTTGGTTATCAGTTCTAACAGTTTTTGTTTTGTTTTGAGATGGAGTCTCGCTCTGTTGCCCAGGCTGGAGTGCAGTGGCACAATCTCGGCTCACTGCAACCTCCGCCTCCCAGATTCAAGCAATTCTCCTGTTTCAGCCTCCCGAGTAGCTGGGACTACAGGCACCAGCCACCACGCCTGGCTAATTTTTGTATTTTTGGTAGAGACAGCGTTCCACCATATTGGTCAGGCTGATCTCAAACTCCTGACCTCAGGTGATCCACCCACCTCGGCCTCCCAAAGTGCTGGGATTCCAGGCGTAAGCCACCATGCCCAGTGCAGTTCTAACGGTTTTTGATGGAGTCTTTAGGGTTTTCTCTTATAAGGTCATATTGTCAGCAAACAGTGACAGTTTCACTTCTTCCTTTCCTATTTGGAAACATATATATTTTAAATTTTTATATTTTATATATATACATATATTTGAGACAGGATCTCGCTCTGTTGCCCAGGCTGGAGTGCAATGGCATGAACACAGCTCACTGCATCCTTGACCTCCCAAGCTCAATAGATCCTCTTGCCTCAGCCCCCTGAGTAGCTGAGCATACAGGTGTGCACCAACTCACCCAGACAACTTTTGTATTTTTTATAGAGATGGGATCTTGCCATGTTGCCCAGGCTGGTCTCAAACTCCTGGCCTCAAGTGATCCTTCTGCCTCAGCCTCCCAAAGTGTTGGGGTTACAGGTGTGAGCTACCACACCTGGCCTATTTGGATAATTTTATTTCTTTTTCTTTTTTTTGAGATGGAGTCTCACTCTGTCACCCAGGCTAGAGTGTAGTGGCATGATCTCAGCTCACCGCAGTCTCCGCCTCCCGGGTTCAAGGGATTCTCCTACCTCAGCCTCCTGAGTAGTTGGGATTACAGGCGCCCAGCACCACCCCCGGCTGATTTTTGTATTTTTAGTAGAGACAAGATTTCACTATGTTGGCCAGGCTGGTCTCGAACTCCTGCCCTCAGGTGATCCACCTGCCTCGGCCTCCCAAAGTGCTGGGATTACAGGCATTGGCCACTGCACCCAGCCCATTTTATTTCTTTTTCTTGTCTATTTGCTCAGGCTAGGACTTACAATACTATATTGAACAGAAGTGGTGAGAGTGGGCATCCTTGTCTTGTTCCTGATTTTGGAGGAGAAGCTTTTAACTTTTTTTCTGTTGAGAATGATGTTAGCTATGTGTTTGTCATGTGTGGCCTTTATTGTGTAGAGGTACATTCTTTTAATACTTTAATTTTGAAAGTTTTTATCAGGAAAAAATGTTGAATTTTGCCATATGCCTTTTTTGCATCTATTGAGATGCTCATATAATTTTTCGCTTTCATTCTGTTAATGTAGTGCATCATCTTTCTAGATTTGTGTATGTTGAGCTATCCTTGCATCCCTGGAATAAATCCCACTTGATTATGATGAATAATTCCTTTCATGTGCTGTGGAATTTACTTTGCTAGTATTTTATTGAGGATTTTTGTACCTATGTTTATCAGGGATATTGGCTGGGATCTTGTTTATTTGTGGCTTGTAATTTTCTTTTCATATAGTCTCTTTGTCTGGCTTTTCTATCAGGGTAATGCTGACCTCACAAAATGAGTTTGAAAGTATTCCCTCTTCTGTTTTCGGGGGAGAGTTTGAGAAGGATTGGTATTAGTTCTTCTTTAAATGTTTGGTAGATGGCTTCAGCAGTGAAACCATTAGATCCCGGGCTTTTCGTTGACGGGAAATTTTTTATTGCTGATTCAATCTCTTTACTCTGTGCTGGTTGGTTCAGATTTTCCATTTCCTCATGATTTAGGATTGATGAGTTGTATGTGTCCAGGAATGTATCCATTTCTTCTAGGTTATCCGTGTTGTTGTTGTATAATTGTTCATAGTTGTCTCTTAAAATTCTTTTTTCTTTTTTTTTTTTTTTTTGAGACGGAGTCTCGCTCTGTCACCCAGGCTGGAGTGCAGTGGCCGGATCTCAGCTCACTGCAAGCTCCGCCTCCCGGGTTTACGCCATTCTCCTGCCTCAGCCTCCCGAGTAGCTGGGACTACAGGCGCCCGCCACCTCGCCCAGCTAGTTTTTTTGTATTTTTTAGTAGAGACGGGGTTTCACCGTGTTAGCCAGGATAGTCTCGATCTCCTGACCTCGTGATCCGCCCGTCTCGGCCTCCCAAAGTGCTGGGACTACAGGCTTGAGCCACCGCGCCCGGCCTTTTTTTTTTTTTTTATTGAGATGGGGTCTCGCTCTTTCATCCAGGCTGGTGCAGTCTTGGCTCACGGCAACCTCCGCCTCCCAGGTTCAAGTGATTCTCCTGCTTCAGCCTCTCTAGTGATGTGGGAATCAGGAGGACCAGACAGACCTTGGGGTATGTACAGGAGGGTCTTTATTGAGTGCACTCAGACCCAGCAGACTTAATATCCAAAAACTAGGCCTAGAACAAAGACAGCACTTAACTTTTATATACACTTCAAAAAGAGGGTGGGCTAGCTTGAAGCAGGCTTACAGTGGAATGAAAGCAAGGATACAGAGGCACAACAAAGACAGTTAATCAAACTGTGACAGGTTCATAACTCAGGATTACACATGACTGTTGCTGTGCAGCCCAGATGTCCGTTATCTAGGTTTGCTCTAGTGCCTAGCACGGGCTTATCCATAACCTTCACTATGGTGCCCAGGTGGCTGTATCTCAGGCCTGCTCAGACGGTTTATGGCCTTCACTCCACTGCTTAGATAAAACAGAATACTTGAAGTTACTAGTTACAGAGAACAGGAATCATAAACTCATACCATAAGAGAAAGGAAAATTTGTTTTTCTCGTTATGTTGAGGGAGTGCTGGGAGAGTCTTCAGGGCACATTAGATAGTATTATCAAGACTTTTCCTGGGTCTGGGCTGTGCCTGTTGCTGCCTCTGGGACAAGTCAACCTAATACAGGGAAGCTTATTTCTCTCTCTTTTTTTAAAATTTTATTTTTCTTTATTTCTTTAATTTCCCACCTCACTAGTAGCTGGGATTACAGGTGCACATCATCATGCCTGGCTAATTTTTTGTATTTTTAATAGAGACAGGGTTTTACCATGTTGGCCAGGCTAGTTTTGAACTGCTGACCTCAAGTGATCACCTGCCTCAGCCTCCCAGAGTGCTGGGATTACAGGCGTGAGCCACTGCACACAACCAATCCTTTGTACTTTTGTGTTATCAGTTGCAATATCTCCTCTTCCATTTCTGATTTTGCTTGAGTCTTATCATATTTTTTTCTTATTTAGTCTACCTAAGGGTTTATCAACTTTATCTTTTGAAAAAACCAACTCTTAGTTTCATTAATCTTTTGTGTCATTTTTCTGGTGTCTATTTTATTGTTTTCTGCCCTGATCTTTGTTATTTCCTTCCTTCTGCTAACTTTGTTTCTTCTTCCTCTTCTTCTTCTTCTTCTTCTTCTTCTTCTTCTTCTTCTTCTTCTTCTTCTTCTTCTTCTTCTTCTTCTTCTTCTTCTTCTTCTTCTTCT
>NC_045447.1:18059838-18101086 GCF_002776525.5 Piliocolobus tephrosceles | reverse complement strand
CTTCTTCTTCTTCTTCTTCTTCTTCTTCTTCTTCTTCTTCTTCTTCTCCTCCTCCTCCTCCTCTTCCTCCTCCTCCTTCTCCTTCTTTTTCTTCCTCTTCTTTTTTTCTTTTTAGACAGTTTCCCTATTGTTGCCCAAGCTGGTGTGCAATGGCACAATCTTGGCTCACTGCAACCTCCACCTCCAAGGTTCAAACAATTCTCCTGCCGCAGCCTCCCAAGTAGCTGAGATTACAGGTGTGTGTCACCAAGCCCAGCTAAGTTTTATATTTTTAGTAGAGACGGGATTTTGCCATGTTGATCAGGCTGGGTAGTCTTGAACTCCTGATCTTGGGTGATCCACCCACCTCGGCCTCCCAAAGTGCTGGTATTACAGGCATGAACCACCATGCCCGGCCACTTTGTTCTTCTTTTGTAGTTTCCTTGACGTGTAATATTAGGTTGTTAATTTGTGATATTTCTTTCCTTTTGATGTAGGCATTTATACCATGAACTTCCCTTTTAGAACTGCTTTTGGTATATCTTACAAGTCTTCATTTATCACAAGATATTTTAAAATTTCCCTTTAATTTATTTGACCCAATATTTGTTCAGGAGCATATTATTTTATTTCCACATATTTATTCATTTTCCTTGATTCCTCCTGTTACTGATGTCTAGTTTCATACCAATATGGTCACAAAAGATACTTAATATGATTCCAATCTTCTTAAATTTTTAAAGACTTTTCTATGGGCTAACATATGATGTATCCTGGATAATGAGATGTGTGTGCTTGAGAAGAATGTGTACTCTATTGCTTTTGGATATAATGTTCTGTATATGTCTGTTAGATCCATTTTGTCTAAAGTGTAGCTCAAGTCCAGTGTTTTCTTATTGATTTTCTGTTTGAATGATCTGTCCATTGTTAAAAGTGATATACTGAATCCCTACTGTTATTGTGTTGTAGTCTCTCTATTATAGGCTTTGCTGTGTAATTACCCTGAGGCTTACATAAAACACCTTATTACAGGCTATTTTAAGTTGACAACAACTTAATTTTAATTTTAACGTCATACTCAAACTGTATGCTTTTATTCCTCCTCCTCTCATGTTATATGCTTTTGATGCCACACTTCATACCTTTTTATAATTTGTATCCTTAACCAGTTATTGTAGCTTTAGTTGTTTTTAATAGTTTTGTGTTTAATCTTTATACTACATACTTTAATCTTTGTACTTTATACCAGAGATATAATTCATTGCCCACTGCCATTGCAGAAATAGAGAATTTGGATTTGACAATGTGCGTACTTTTTCCAGTGACTTTTATATTTTCATATGTTTTTATGTTACTGCTTAGCATTCTCTTCCTTCAGCTTGAAGGAAGCATTTTTTGTAAGGCAGGCCTAGTGGTGATAGACTCTCTCAAATTTTGTTTAAGTCTTTACCACCCTATCATTTTTGAAAGACAAGATTATTTGGTATAGTATTCTGGTTGGCAAGATTTTTTTTTATTTTAGGATTTTTAATATACCATTCCATTCCTTTCTGGACTGCAAAGTTTCTGAAGATAAATCTGCTGATAGTCTTATGTATGTTCTGTTGTATGTGACAATTTGCTTTTTCCTTGATGCTTTCAGCACTTTCACTTTGTCTTTAACTTTTGACAATTTGATTATGATGTGCCTTTGTGTGGGTCTTTTGGATTCATCATTTGCTGTACTTTGGGCTTCTTGGATCTGGCTTTTAATTTCCTTTCCTAGACTTGGAAAGTTTTCTGTCATTGTTTCTTTGAATATATTCTCTATGTTTTTCTTTCTCTCCCTCTCCTTCTCTGGCACACTAATAATGCATAAGTTTTTCAAATTGGTGTTGTTCCATAACTCTATTAAATGATCTATACTCTTCTTCTTTATTTTTTCTTTTTGCTCCCAGATTGAATGATTTCCAGTGACCTGTCTTCAAGTTCTTCCATTCTTTCTTCTGCTTGATCTGGTCTGCTATTGAACCCCTCTATTGAATTTTTCAGTTTAGTTATAGTATTCTTCAGATTTATAATTTCTGTTTGGTACTTTTTTTTTTTTTTTTTTTTTTTTGAGATGGAGTCTCGCTCTGTCGCCCAGGCTGGAGTGCAATGGCAAAATCTCTGCTCACCGCAAGCTCTGCCTACCCTTTACCTGCCATTCTCCTGCCTCAGCCTCCCAAGTAGCTGGGTCTACAGGTGCCCACCACCATGCCCGGCTAATTTTTTGCATTTTTAGTAGAGATGGGGTTTCATTGGGTTAGCCAGGATGGTCTCGATCTCTTGACCTCGTGATCTGCCCACCTCGGCCTCCCAAAGTGCTGGGATTACAGGCGTGAGCCACCGCACCCGGCACTGTTTGGTACTTTTTAATACTTTGTTTCTTTTTGTTGAAATTCCCAGTTTGTTCTTATATTGATCTCTTGACTTTGGTGAGCATCTTTATTACCATTATTATTATTTTGGGTTTTTTTTTGAGACGGAGTCCACTCTCTTGCCCAGGCTGGAGTGCAGTGGTGTGATCTTGGCTCACTACAGCCTCCACCTCCCAGTTTCAATGATTCTTGTGCCTCGGCCTCCCAAATAGCTGGGACTACAGGTACGTGCCACCACACCTGGCTATTTTTTTTTAATTTTTTAAATTTTTAGTAGAGATGGGGTTTCACCATGTTGGCCAGGCTGGTCTCAAACTCCTAACCTCTAGTCATCCACTCACCTCAGCTTCCCAAAGTGCTGGAATTACAGGCATGAGCCACTACTCACAGCCTATCATCATTATTTTGAATTGCTATCAGGTCAAACAATATCTCCCATTTGCTTGGGTTAGTTTCTGTAGAATTATCTTGCTTTTCTATTTGTAATGTATTTTCCTGTTTCTTCATTTCCCTTGACTCTCTGTGTTGGTTTCTGTGCATTAGATAAGACAAATAACTCTTCCAGTCTTGTGAGGCTGACCTTATAGAGGAGAAGAATCTCACCTATCTGTTCAGCCACCCGCCTTGGCCTCCCAAAGTGCTGGGATTACAGGTGTGAGCCACTGTGCCCTGCCTACAGTATAAGTTCTTTCATGTTTTTGAAAGAAACTGGAACAAAAGATTTTATCTTTTTTTATATTCATAGGATTTTTCTCAAGTGTGAATCCTTTCATGTTTTTTTAAGGCACTTGATATATCTGAATGCTTTCCTTATTCCTTACAATGAACAGGTTTTCTATGCAGTTTGAGTTATTTCGTGTATCTGACAGTAACTGGAAAGGCCACATTTTTTATGCTTACAGGATCTTTCTCCATTTTGAATCTGTTCACGTGTTTGAAAGGAACTGGGATAATTGAATGCTTCCCTACATTCCTTTCCTTCATTGGATGACTTTTTTTGTTTTGTTTTGTTTTTGTTTTTCTGAGACAGAGTCTTGCTGTGTCACCCAGGATAGAGTGCAGTGGCACACTACAGCCTTGAGCTCTTGGGCTCAAAAAGTCCTGCCTCTGTCTCTCTGTTAGCTGGAACAACAGGTGTGTACCACCATGCCTGGCTGATTTTTTGTTATTTTTTGTACAGATGAGATCTCACTACATTGCCCAGGCTGGTCTCAAACTCCTGGACTTAAGTGATCCTCCTGCCTCGGCCTCCCCAAGTGCTGGGATTAGAGGTATGAGCCACTGTACCTGGCATCTATTGCATTTTTCATTGCATTCATTGTATTTTTTCAATTCCAGAATCTTTTTATCCAACTAAATATATTTATTATGTTGAGACTATACAGAATCATGGTTAAGAACACAGACTCTGTAGTCGGACTGCTTAGATTCAAAGCCCAGCTCTGCCCAGCCGTATAACCTTGGGCAGTTTTCTTAATTTCTCTGTGCAGTCATTGCCTCAGCTGTGAAATGGGATAAAAATATCTAGCTCATAGGGTTCTTAAGGGAGTTCAATGAGTTAAAATATGTTCAGCAGTTAGAACTCATAGTAAGTACCATATATATTTTTGCCATTATTTTCATGTGGATACTTATCTATCATACACAAAAGGTAATTTTCCCCTATTTTTAACTGACATGTAATAATTATACATATTTATGGGATAAAGAATGGTATTTTGATGCATGTATACAATGCATAATGAACAAATGAGATTTGCTTGCGTATCTATTACCTCAAAAATTTGTCATTTCTTTGTGTTGGGAACGTTCAAAATTCTCTCTTCTAGATTTTGAACATATACAGTAAATTATTGTCAGTCATATTCACCCTAGAGTGCTATAGAACACTATAACTTATTCCTCCTGTCTAGTTGTAATTTTGTGTCTGTTAACCAACCTCTCTATATCCTTGCTTCTCAGCCTTTAATAACTATAATTCTTTTACAATTCAATTTTTTTTTTTTTTTTGAGACAGAGTCTTGCTCTGTCGCCCAGGTTGGAGTGCAGTGGCATGATCTCGACTCACTGCAACCTCCGCCTCCTGGGTTCAAGCAATTCTTTTGCCCTAAGCCTCCTGAGTAGGTGGGATTACAGGCACCTGCCATCATGCCTGGCTAACTTTTGTATTTTTATAGAGACGGGGTTTCACCATGTTGCCCAGGCTGGTCTTGAACTCCTGACACCTGCTGATCCACCTGCCTTGGCCTCCCAAAGTTCTTGGATTACATGCATGAGCCACTGCACCCAGCTTATAATTCTTATATTTCTATAAGCTCAATTTTGTGCTCCTTCCCACAAATGAATGAGAACATGTGGTTTTTATATTTCTGTGCCTGAGTTACTTCACTTAACCATAATGTCCTCCAGGCTTATCCATGTTGCTGAAAATGACAAATATTTTTATCCTTTTTATGGCTGAATAGTATTTCACTGTGTGTATATATCACATTTTCCTTTTCCATTCATCTGTTAATGGACATTTAGGTTTATTCCATATGTTAGCTATTGTGAATAGTGCTGCAGTATACATGAGGATACGGGTATCCTTTTGATACACTGATTTCTTTTCTTTGGATAAATACCCAACAGCGGGATTGCTGGATCATATGGTAGTTCGTTTTTAGCTTTTTTCAGAACCTTTCAAACTGTTTTCCATAATGGCTATACTAATTTCCTTCCTGTGATAGTGCATTCCCTTTTTTTCTGCATCCTTGCTAGCATTTATTTTTTTTGTTTTTGTGATAATACCCATTATAACTGGGGTGAGATGATATTTCATTGTGGCTTTACTTTGCATTTCCTGGACACTTATTGCAGTTCCCAATTTTCTGGTTTTTAAAAAATAATTTCAGTCTCTGTCAAATTTCTTATTTTGATCACTTCCCCCCAATTTAATGAATTGTTTATCTACATCTTCTTGAAGTTTGCGGAGCTTTCGTAAAAGAAATATTTTGAATTCTTTGTCAGGTAGTTTGTTACCTTTGTTTCTTTGGGGTCAGCTACTGGGAGACGATTGTGTTCTTTGGTTGATGTATGTCTCCTTGTTTTGTCATGTTTCTTGTTGCTTTTATGGTAATGTCTGCACATGAGATGGAACAGTCACCTCCTCCAGAATTTATAGGCTAGTTTCACTATGGAAAGACCGTCCCCTATGTAGAGGTGGCAAGGGCACTTGCTGAGGGGAGTGCAGTGAGTGATGCCAATCCTCAGCTATACCAATCTTATTAGCAATCCTTCCTATATTCTCTGTATTTTTTGTTTCATTGCGTTGCTGACTTTTTTGTTTTTGTTTTTGTTTTTTTTTGACACAGGGTCTCCATCTGTCACCCAGGCTGGAGTGCAGTGCATGATCATGGCTCACTGTAGCTTCAACCTCCAGGGCTCAAGCAATCCTCCTGCCTCAGCCTTCTAAGTAGCTGGGACCATAGGTGTGTGTCACCATGCCAGGCTAATTAACCTTTTTTTTTTTTTTTGAGACAGAGTCTCACTCTGTCATCCAGGCTGGAGTGCAGTGGTGCAATCTCAGTTCACTGCAAGCTCCATCTCCTGGGTTCACACCATTCTCCTGCCTCAGCCTCCCGAGTAGCTGGGACTACAGGTGCCCACCACCACGCCCAGCAAATTTGTTGTATTTTTTTTTAGTAGAGACGGGGTTTCACCATGTTAGCCAGGATGCTCTCGATCTCCTGACCTCGTGATCCACCTGCCTCGGTCTCCCAAAGCACTGGGATTATAGGCGTGAGCCACCGCGCCCAGCCCCAACATGTTTTTTTTACTACAGGGTCTTGCTATGTTGCCCAGGTTGGTTTGCTGCAGATTCTTTAATGAACCTTGAGATCTTTCTGGGCTAGTTTGGTTTGTAAATAGCTGTCTATATTTGTTTGTTTTTGTGTTTTGTTTTTTGTGGAAGGCTGAAGGTTGGTAACTCCTATCCTGCTATCTTGGTGATATCCCCTCTCAGGCTCTTTCAAGATATTCTCTTCATGGTCTCTCTCTCTCTTTTTTCTTTTCCTTAGGGCTGGAGAATATGTTTATATGCTTCCACATTAGGTTCAGATGCCCATGTCACACATGGATGATGGGGTGTCTCTGATGTTTCAATTTATTTTCAAGCATTTGATTCTAGCACCTTTTCACAAGCCTATAGAGCACAAACAGGCTTTCCCTATATATTTTTATAATGCTTTATTAAAGGACAAATGAATATGCAGCTTTATTGGGAAATGTTTACAAATATCAGAAAAGACTAATCAAGCATCCTATATAAAACTTTCCGAACCTCTGAGGACGCCTGCGGAGGAGGGTAAAGTATACCATACCCAGAAATCTGTAGTACATTCAAGTATCTGATACCTGCTTGGGGATAATCTAATTATTCTACACACATAGACCAAGGTTGGTCATTCTGTCAGACGATGCTCTCAGGAGGGGCTGAGCAACTTACGGGCAGCAGGCTCTCATTAGTGTATATTCCAACTGAACCCTCAGCTCCAGAACTGGTTCTACATGGGGCCTAGACCTCCTAACATCTGGGTGTCCATGAACATATGGTCACTCTTCCTCCTCTTGTGTCCACCTGGAAGCCATCTACATCCCCAGCTCCAATCTGCCGCTCATGGCTGTGCTTCTTCAATGAATTTGGTGATACACATGCTGCCTGGGGGCTTCCTCTTCAGAAGATTGGTGACTCCTAGCTGGGCCATGGAAGGGACACCACCACTGTCCTCGCTGGGGGCCATCTCTTCTGTTCTCTGAAGCTCAGTGAGGTTGAAGAACTAGCAGAACTTGAATGAAAGACACCCTGGTAATATCAGCTCCTATTTGCTTTTCCCACCCGCCTCCACGAAGAATCAGTCATATATTTCTCTATCCTCTGCCCCTGCCTCTCAGCTCCTCACATCTGTTACCATCAGATGCCCTTGGTACCTGGTATGATATAGGTGGGCAGTGGCATCCTAGCCCTCAGCACTCGTGGCACCTACACTACACTGGAGTGACCAGGCAGCAGGATCCCACCCTTCGACCAGAGAAAAAGGCTCCCAACATCCTCTGACTCTGCCAGCCACAACAAGGCTCTAAAATCCACAGGTGCATCCCAAAGGTCTAAACCACCTTCTGTGCCTAACTTATTGCCCTGGTGAAGTAGATTCAAGTATTTGATACCTGTTTGAGGATAACCTAAGCATTCTACATACATATACCTGGGTTGGTCAGTCTGCCAGGGATACTCCCTTGTAGGCTTTCTTCCATCAGATTCACATGACAGGGACTGACCAAGGGAAGAAAGGGCCTTATACACAGAGTACATTGTGGAAAAAAAGCATGTGTGTGTGTGTGTGTGTGTGTGTGTGTGTGTGTGTGATGTTTACATATCTACAACCAAGAAAAATGTAACCAAGTCTTATTTTGGTTTATAATTAGTGGACTTTTAAAAATCATTCCATGGTACTGTCATGACTCAGTGATGGTGGCGAATGCTCAGAATTAAAAGGAAAACCTTAAATAGGGGAATTTTTGTAGTAAGATGTTATTCTTGGCCGGGTGTGGTAGCTCACTCCTGTAATCCCAGCACTTTAGGAGGCTGAGGCAGACATATCACCTGAGGTTGAGTGTTCGAGACCAGCCTGGCCAACATGGTGAAACCCCGTCTCTACTAAAAATACAAAAATTAGCCGGGCATGGCGGTGCACGTCTGTAATCCCAGTCATGAGGCTGAGGCACAAAAATCGCTTGAACCCCAGAGGCAGAGGTTGCAGTGAGCCAAGCACTGTACCCCAACCTGGGTGACAGAGCAACAGTCTCCCTCAAAAAAAAAAAAAGTTTCTTGTCTGCAAGTAAGAAACATTTTAGTAATCTGGGTGGTAGAACTGCAAGTAACTTAAAACTATTAGCCCCCTAGTTTATATTAGCTTAAAACTTCACTAGTGTAAAGAGCTGGACGTCTAACTTTTGTCAAGTTCTACTTAGGCAGTATTTCACAGATGGGGTGCAACAAATTCACATTTCATGTCATGAAATATGCCCTATATTCATTTCCTAGGAATACTATAATAAAGTATCACAAACTGGGTGACTCTCATGTTTTTGAGGCTAGAAGGCTGAAATCAAGGTGTCAGTGCCCTGTTCTCTCTGAAGCCAGTTGGGGAGAATCCTTGTTTCTCGTAGCTTCTGCTGGTTGCCAGCAATCCTTGACATTCTGTGGCTTGCAAACATGTCATTTCAACCTCTACCTTCACCTTTATGTGGACTGCTGTGTCAGTAACTTCACACCATCTTCACACCTCTGTGTGTCTGTGTCCAAATTTCCCTCTTATAAGGACACTAGTCACTGGATTAGGGCCTGCCTTAATGTCATCATCTTAACTTGATTCCATCAGCAAAGATGCCCCACCACCTCTCCATTTATTTATTTATTTGTTTAGAGACAAAGTCTCGCTCTGTCGCCCAGGCTGGAGTACAGTGGCGTGACCTTGGATCACTGCAACCTCCACCTCCCGGGTTCAAGCGATCCTCCTGCCTCAGCCTCCTGAATATCTGGGACTACAGGCATGTGCCACCATGCCCAGCTAATTTTTCTACGTTTAGTAGAGATGGGGTTTCACCATGTTGGCCAGGCTGGTCTTGAACTCCTGTCCTCAGGTGATATACCTGCCTCAGCCTCCCAAAGTGCTGGGATTACAGGTGTGAGCCACTGCGGCTGGCTTCCTCCCCATTGAGGAATATGATCATGTTCACAGGTCCTGGGGGTACCTGAACTTGAAAACGTATTTTTGGGGAACACTATTCAACCCACAACACACACTTTCTGATTTCTCTTGTGTAATGATTAGATCAGTAGTTCCCATCTTGGGGCTCTTGAGATTTTAAGTTTAAGTCCCTGCCATGGCCCTTATTAAACCAGAATTTTTGATATGTTACTAAGTCATCCTGAGCCTCTTTATGTACAAACTCAATCTTTGTGTGGTTGATGGTCTACACGTCGTGTTTGTCAATGGATTTGGTCCATAGTAAATGTTCACTAAGAGGAACAGGCAGTATTCAGGAACGTATGTTCTGTATTAAACAGCCTAGGTTGAAATGTTGACTCCTCTTGTTTGCTATGTGACCTCACCCAAGTTCCTGAATTTTGTTGTGCCTTGGTTTTGTTATATAACTCCTGGAACTGTGAGGATGGCCACCTGAGTTAATACATGAAAACGTCTTAGCAAATGCTTGGGACACATTAAAAACTCAGTAACTGTTAGCTACTATTACCTTCAAATATAACCAAGTGACAAAAGAGGAGTACCATTAACCCTCAGAAAATCAGATTAATGTTCTAGCTTTGTGAGCTGCACAAAGTACTTAATTTCCCAGTTTTAGTGCCTTTGTCTGTGAAATGATACTTAACTTTTATGGCTATGATGATAAAGTGAGAAAATGCATGCCAAGTGCCTAACATAAAATCAATGCTAAGAAATGGTAGCTATTATTAGTAATAAAGAATTTTGCAAAAATTTCCCTTTAAATCCTAGGCGTTAGTCATATTGAATTACTTGTAGTTTCTCAAACATTTTCTCATTTTCATGTGTACCTGCTGTCTTGCTTTGCGACTCCACTGTGTTCTTCACTTGACTGGCTCCTACAAGTTCTTCAAGATGCAGGTGTTTCCTTCCCTGGAAAACATTTCCTAAAGTCTGGGGACATGTTTTCTGTTTTTCTCTATTATTGTACTTCTTATACTCTCTTTCTATTGACCTATTTTCTTCCTCTATAAGACACTTTCTTCTTGTGTGACTTTCAGATAAGCTACTGAAAGTCTTGGTTTCCTCATCTGTGAAACAGGGATGTAAAAGTTAAATGAGATGCACTTGGCACTTAGGCCAATGTCTAGCACTTTCCCCAATGCCAATAACATAATTGGCAGTCAACAGGTGTTTACTTATGAAATGAAAATGATTTATGTATTTTATTCAATCTAAAAAAAATCAGAATTGTGTAGGCCATACATAGGAGGGCATCCCCCCAAACTCTGATGTTAAGTGAATAAAATCAATGTCATAAAGAAGAATAGTGGTTGCCAGAGGTTGTAGAAAAGAGGGAATAGACAGTTATTGTTTAATGAATACAGTTTCAATTGTATAAGATGAAAATAATTCTGAAGATGGATGGTGGTAATGGTTGTACAACATTATGAACATATTTAATATACTGAACCGTACACTTAAAATAGTTATGACAAATTTTATTGTATATATTGTACCACATTGAAAAAAAAAATCAACATCACAAATGAAATTAAAACAAAGGTCATTTTAAGAGAATATTTCTCAGGCCAGGAAAGACCTGGCTGTAGCCTAATTAGTAGTGATATTAACAGTAGGGGACTGGTCAGCACGGAAACACACAGAAAAAAGAGAGTCACATTGCCAGGGCAGATGATCAATCTGGGGACTAGATAATTCCAGTCACTTTGAAATAATTTTGTTACAAAGCAGGGGTGGTTTATCAACTTCACCACGGCCTAAAAGAAATATGCTCGTGCATAAACCTCTGAACAGGTGATCTGGTGTGCAGAGTGCTTTGGCTTTGCTGTTTAGAGAGAAGAACACTGGAAAACAGGTGGGTGTTGTCAATGAAAAGAAAGATTATCCTTTGTAAATTAATGAGATGGTATCCTGATTTATGCAAATGTCCCTTCTGTTCTGGCTCTGTGTATTAGGAGTAAATTTCTTTTTCTCTGATCAACTCAAGATTGACTTTATAGGTATGAAAAATCCAAAGCAAAACCCTCAACAATCATGACCTACCAATAAATGAAATGACAGTTTAGGAATCCTTCTGGTTAGCATGTTATCACTTTTCCTCCCCCAAAACCACAACAGGGTAAAATTCATTGGTAAGCAGCAAAAAAAATTATGTAAACACTATAAACATTTTTTAGAGATTTTAAGTCATTTTTTCAAAGGAATAATAGTAACAAAAAAAGAGCTCATAAAAAGGATTCTGAGTATAGGGAATATAATTTTAATATTCCATACTACTTATTTTTCAAAGAATATATGCAAGACTTTGAAAGTGGAATCAGAAACGGAAAAAGGACCAAAAAGAAAAAAGAGATAGTGAAGAGAATCCAGAAATAATTTGGTGGCAGGTTTTTGTTTTATTTACTTATTTTTGAGACAGAGTCTTGCTGTGTTGCCCAGGCTGGTGTGCAGTGGCAAGATCTCAGCTCACTGCAACCTCTGCCTTCCAGGCTCAAGTGATTCTCGTGCCTCAGCCTCCTGAGTAGCTGAGATCATAGGTGTGCACCATCATGCCTGGCTAATTTTTATATTTTTAGTAGAGACGGGGTTTTGCCATATTGGCCAGGCTGGTCTTGAACTCCTAGACTCAAGTGATTTGCCCACCTTGGCAAAAAAGTGCTGGGATTACAGGCGTGTGCCACCGTGCCCAGCCCTGAAGCAGGCTTTTAAATAAGATTGTATGGGCCGGGCGCAGTGGCTCACGCCTGTAATCGCAGCACTTTGGGAGGCCAAGACGGGCGGATCACGAGGTCAGGAGATCGAGACCATCCTGGCTAACACGGTGAAACCCCGTCTCTACTAAAAATATAAAAAATTAGCCGGGTGCAGTGGTGGGCGCCTGTAGTCCCAGCTACACGGGAGGCTGAGGCAGGAGAATGGCGTGAACCCGGGAGGCAGAGCTTGCCGTGAGCCGAGATTGCGCCACTGCACTCCAGCCTGGGCGACAGAGCAAGACTCTGCCTCAAAAAAAAAAAAAAAAAGATTGTACGTCCATGAAAATTTCGAGGGAAGAAAAAAACTTCCATCTTGTTGCAAAGATTAAGGCAGTGAAAGGAATCTGAAAAACACTGGATTATGACCAAGCTTGCCTGCTCTTAATGCATTCCAAACTCCTAGTTCCACTTTGCATTTCAATGTAGAAACATAACAATGTTGGTGACAAAGTAACATCAGCAATCCATGATAATTCTTGGGGGAAGGAAGTCTCTTTTGTGAAATATAGATGGAGTCAAATGCCTTAGGAGAAGTTTTGGTCAAAGCGTGGTCCTCTACATGAGACTCCAGAAGAAATCATTCGGCTCCTTCTACTGCTGTCGTGGAAACAGGTTTCACATAGTATGGACCTTCACTCAGGTAAGTTCTGAGCCTCAAATAATTTGGGTTCCCAAAGATTTCTGCAATTGTCTTGGAATTGGCAAGTGCTTTCACTAGTTCATATTTGGCATCCTTTGAAGCTTTGTCATGCTCCACAGACCGGTCCACCACATATTCTACAAAACCTGGACTGTTAAACATAAGTTTCTGAGCCCAGGGTTGGTTTGCAATGGCCTGAAATGGAAGGCAGAAAGAATACAATTCCCCTGAGTCAGAGTTAAGTTTGTTAGTGGGATGGCACAATATTTACAAAGAAATCTGGCAACATGAACTTTAAAAACGTTACCTTTTGTCTAAGTAAATTCCTTCCTGAGAATCTAACTTAATAATCTTAAATACAAAAAATCTTTGTATACAAAAATGTTCATAATAGTGTGAAAGTTATAATATAAATATCTAATAATGGGAGAATGGTTAAGTAAATTATGGTATATAGTAATAAAAAATAAACATTAACAGTGTTTACAAAGAATAGGAAAAGTAGAATTTTTAAAAATTCTACTTCTAAATCTTTTTCGAATTTTAACCTTAAGTTTTTCAAAACCTATTACATTTTAATGAAAAAGAAATAACAATCAAGTTTATGGTCTAGTTTTTTCCTCTCAAAATGTGTTCCACAGACAAGTAGCATCACCATCACCTGCGAGCTTGTTAGACATTCAGGATCCCGGACTCTGCCCCACAACTCCTGAATTAGAATCTACATTTTAATAGGATTCCTAAGACGAATGTTTGAGAAACTTTGGCCTGCCTCACAACCAAGCATGAAGGTAGGCAGAAATAAAAATAGTTATCCCAACCAGAAAATAGAAAATTATTTCTACAATGGAACCAACTAAGCACAGGATAAGGTAGAAGAGCAAAACCAAAATAAACCAATAATGAAAATACTAAGCAGGAGCCAAAATGGCCATCTCATACAATGACTATTTACAGGAGTGAAGCAGTCTTAAAGAAATGTTTCTGGCCAGGTGCAGTGGCTCACGCCTGTAATCCCAGCACTTTGGGAGGCCGAGACGGGCGGATCACGAGGTCAGGAGATCAAGACCATCCTGGCTAACACAGTGAAACCCCGTCTCTACTAAAAATACAAAAAGAAATTAGCCGGGCGTAGTGGCGGGTGCCTGTAGTCCCAACTGCTCGGGAGGCTGAGGCAGAAGAATGGCGTGAACCTGGGAGGTGGAGCTTGCAGTGAGCCAAGATCGTGCCACTATACTCCAGCCTGGGAGACACAGCGAGAGACTCCATCTCAGGAAAAAAAAAAGAAATGTTTCTGAAGATTATAGGAATACCTGTATCCTTCAAGACCCAGATCCTGTATAGCATCCTCAGGAAGCCTTCCCTCTTTTGTCCCTGCCATTCTCCTTATTCCCTCCCAGTCTAGGCCATGTATGCTGTCTGAGACCCCATTATTGATAAGATTACTAAAGCGATTACTACCTTTCTATGCTGTGGCTACAAAGATAAATCAGATATCCTTCCTGCTATCAACCAACTCTACCTAATAGGTGAGACAGGTCAATAAATAAACATTTGCAAAATAATATAACAAATAGAACACAAAGGTATAATCCTTACCACAGCTGTAATAATGTAAGTAACTATACAATTATATTTACTGCCTCGCTCCTTCAACAGGCAGGAAACTACATGAAAGGAAGGGCTTTATATATTTTCGTCACTGTTGTATGCCCTTCACTGAGCAAAAACGGAAACTCAACAAATGTTTGCTGAAAAAATAAATGCAACATATGAGAGCCAACATTGTTTAACTCAACCTTGTTAATCTGGGCAAAGTGTGCTGAAGACATACCGGAGTTAGTCCTTGACGAATGAGTAAGAGGTTAAGAAGCAACGTTAAGAAAGAGTGTTAGATACAGAGACCCCAGCAAAGGTTCAGAGACACAAACAGTTTGGTACCACTGGAGCATTAGGTGCCAGAAGTCTTATTTTCTGCGGGGGAAATAAGGATTAGGAAGACCAGGGTTAGGTCAATAGAGGATGGCAGAGAAAAAGTCTGGAATTAACTGTGTTATCCCATAGCATCCTGTTCAAACCTCAAACAGCACCTAGTATCTTTTACTGAAACAATATGTTTACACATCTATCTCCCTCCTTAGTCTCTAAGGTAGCAGAAGGTAGAAACTATACCATGCACTTGTGCATCCCCAGAGATGGCACAGGCTCTGGCTCACTGTAAGTACTCAAGTGTTGAACTGGCAGGCTCCCAGAAGGACCTATGGAAGTGAATACCTACTGTAAACACTTTTAAGGCAGCACAGTGTAGTTCAGGGAAGGGTTGACTACTAATGCCACGGAAGAGCTCCAGTGGATCCTGAGATAAAGCAGAAAACCAGGATTCTGTCATCCTCAGAAGGTCATCAGTCTGCTGCTCAGGCTACAGGAAAGAAAAGGAAAATCTCATCACAAAGTTAACTGATCTGGAGAAAAGCACTTATTTGGAAGTCAGACACCTGAGTACTAATGGCACTCTGTCATTAATTTGTTGTGTGATATTGGCTAAGTTTGGAGGACTCTTTCTCAAATCCAGCCCAGACCTTTCCCAGTTTTCTTTGAATGTGGTTGATAAAGCAATCTCTAGAATCTCTTCAGTTCTAACACTCTATGATTCCATTTTAAATTAAAAATGTCACTAGTCATATAATGAGGGTTATCTCCTTGTATTAAGAGAAAAATGGCATTTACTTCATCACATTTATCATGTTGATTCATACAGATTTATATTCCCAAACATATCCCCACTGTTCTTCATTAATTTCCCAATCTACTTACTGGTAAGTACAGAAGAGATGAAATTGCATCCAAACATCTAATTTTTAGCTCCACTGGGGCGTTCTTTGATTGATGTCCTATTCTCATAAGCAAGCGTTCAAAGCGAGTTCCTTTGAAGGATAACAGTGAGATTCTTCTTTATTATGGTAAAATATACACAACATAAAATTTACCATTTTAACCATTTTTAGTGTATAGTTCAGTGCTATTAAGTACATTCACATTGTTGTGCAACCATCATAACCATCCTAGAACTTTTTCGTCAACCCAAACTGAAACTCTGTATCCATTAAACAATAATTCCCTTTCTTCTCTACCCTCATCCCCTGCCAACCACTATTCTACCTCCTGTGAACTGGACTCTTTTAGGTATCTCATCTAAGTGGAATTGTACAATATCTGTCCTTATGTGTCTTACTTCACTTAGCATAATGTTATCAATGGTGCAGATTCCTCCATGCTGTAGCATGTGCCAGAATCTCATTCTTTTTAAAGGCTGAGTAATTAATATTCCATTGTATGTATGTACCACATTTTGTTTATTGATTCATCTATCAATGTTCATTGGGTTGCTTGCACCTTTTTTTGGTTGTTGTGAATCAAATGCTGCTACGAACATGAGTGTACAAACATTTGAGTCTCTGCTTTCAATTTTTTTTGGTATATAGCTGAAAGTGGAGCTGTTGGATGAAGGAAATGTAAAATGCACAAAGGTTACAATTTCTCCACATCCTAATACTTACTATTTTATGGGGTTTTTTTTTGAAAGTAATAGCCATCCTAATGGATCTGAAGTGAAAAATGAGTTTTTTTTTTTAAAGTATGCTCTCATACACTATGACCTCTACCAACCTAAACCAATACAAAAATAAGCATGTAGTCAGAGAACCAGTGACAGGCCTAGAACACACAATTACACGCAACACAACATATATAAGGCAGAGTTATAAAACTGGAATCAAAGGACCTGGACTTGAGCAGCAGCTGCCCTAATTTGTATGACCTTAGAAATTTTCTTTACTCCTCTAAGTTTCACCTACCTTATCTGGAAAATGAAAATGACAATAGTATGTTGTTTACAGGATTGTAAAAAGATTGTCATAGGTAAAAGCACTTAGAAAACTACATGCAACAAAAATATTAGCCGTGATACACAACAGTATATTTTCTTTTTCTATTCTCTAATTTTAATTTTTTTGAGATGGAGTCTCACTGCGTCGCCCAGGCTGGAGTGCAATGGCGCGATCTCGGCTCACTGCCCAGGTTCAAGTGATTCTCCTGCCTCAACCTCCTGAGTAGCTGGGATTACAGGTGCCTGCCACCACACCCAGCTAATTTTTGTATTTTTAGTGGCGACTATGTTGGCCAGGCTGGTCTCGAACTCCTGACCTCAGGTGATCCACCCGCCTTGGCCTCCCAAAGTGCTGGGATTACAGGCATGAGCCACCTCGCCCGGCCTCTTTTTAAATTTTTTTTGAGATGGAGTCTCACTCTGTCACCTAGGCTGCAGTGCAATGGAGTGATCAAGGCTCACTGTAGCCTATGTCATCTCCTGGGCTCACATGATTCTCCCACCTCAGTCTCCTGAGTGGCTGGGACTATAGGCATGTGCCACCACACCTGGCCAATTTTTTTTTTGTTGTTGCCAAGGCTAGTCTTGAATTCCTGGGCTCAAGCGATCCTCCCGCCTTGGCCTCCTAAAGTGCTAGGATTATAGGCGAGATAATTTTCAACATATGTGTCTCAAGAATTATAATGATTGGGCTGCATATTATTTTGTGTGTATAATTTGTTGTGCTGTTGATTCTCATGGATGTTCCATAGGAGTATCTTGCTTTTTTTTGTTTTTTTCTTTTTACAGAGTCTCGCACTGTCACCCAGGCTGCAGTGCAGTGGTATGATCTTGGCTCACTGCAACCTTTGCCTTCTGGGTTCAAGCCATTCTCCTGCCTCAGCCTCCCGAGTAGCTGGGACTGCAGGCATGCGCCACCATGCTCAGCTGATTTTTGTAAATTCAGTAGAGATGGGGTTTCACCATGTTCGCCAGGCTGGTCTCGAACTCCTGACCTTAAGTGATCCACCTGCTTTGGCCTCCCAAAATGCTGGGATTACAGGCATGAGCCACCTTGCCTGGCCTCTTTTTTTTTTTTTTTTTTTTGAGATAGAATCTCACTCTGTCACCCAGGCTGGAGTGTAGTAGCACGATCTCAGCTCATTGCAACCTTCACCTGCCAGGTTCAAGCGATTCTCCTGCCTCAGCCTCTCAAGTAGCTGGGACTACAGTTGCACAGTATCATGCCTGACTAATTTTTGTATTTTGAGTAGAGATAGGATTTTGTCATGTTGTCCAGCCTGGTCTTGAACTCCTGAGCTCAGGCAATCCACCCACCTTGGTCTCCCAAAGTGCTGGATTACAGGCATGAGCTACTGTATCTCGTAACACACCAAAAGTATCTCTTAACATGAAGTCGTATAACAAACTTTTATTTTCCTTTCTCAACATTACAAAAAAACTCAAAATTTTGTAAATACTCCCAACAACCCTGAGAAGTAGTTGTTATGCCATTTTTATAAATGAAGAAAATGAGGCCTAGAAAAGCAAAGTGAGTAAATGAACTTCAAAAAGTGAAGTCAGGGCTGGACACAATGGTGTGGACCTGTAGACCCAGCCAATCAAGAGGATGAGGCAGGAGGATTGCTTGAGCCTGGGGGTTTGAGGCCAGCCTGTATAACAGAGAGACACTCCCAATCTGAAAGAAAGAAAAGAAAGAAAGAAATAGAAAACCCCAGGACATGAATTCAGGCCTTTTTGATTCTAGCCCATCATCTGTACCATGAAATCTAGTCAAAGAAGACACAGAGGGGAAACAGGAAACAATGTTTGGTTGAAATAGATTGGCAGAAACCTAAACAGTGAAAAGTCAAAAAAAAAAAAAAAAGGTTTTCCATAGTAATATTAGACTTTCAGATATGAGTCCAAGGTTATGGTTAATAAGACTGCCACCCATAAAATAGTTTCTACAATGTAGTTAACCCACCAGCAAAAATGAACTTACATATTGAACCCCTGTCAAAAATTAAGATATCCCTGAACAGGGCCAAGTCATACCAACCTGTTTTCTGTAAAACCTGTTTTCCTTCAACATTGGATCCCAAGATTCCAACTGTGTCTACAGCTACACCAGTCATAGTGGGGTCCTGACTTTCTGTCATTTCAAAGACTTTTTCCACAAAGATAGGATAACGCTCACAGATCTGTTGAGGACTATCCATGACAGCCAGGTTTCCAAAAAACTTGACGAATCCTAAAGAGATTTACAATAATATATTTTAATAGGGGAACAAGACAGCATGAATTGTGGGCCCTATAACTTCACAGGAATAGAAATGAACTGCAGGCCAGAAAGCGTAGAAAGGTTACAGTAGTGTGTTGCTTGGAGATCAGAGAGACCATTAGGAGATTCTGAAGGACCTGTGATGTGTGATCCTGAGAGAGGGTGTCAATGGAGCTGGGACCACCTACTGAAGTACTGGCATATGCAAGAGGGAGAACAAAGAGAAAGGACGAGTGGATACAAATTATAGGAAGGCAAGTTTAGACTCATTACCAGGAAGAAATTTTTAAGTGGATATATTCATTAATAAATGAAACAGGTAGCTAGGTAGCTAGGCTACCTAAGGAAGGTATACGTCTCCAATTTCTGGAAGTGTTCAAGAAAGACTAACCAAGACCCAGAATAGAATGGAAAGAGTAGATCCTACAATAAAGATTCCCACTCAGAGACTTGATTAATCTGTGAAACATACTGTAAATGTCATTACTAGTATTTTTATTTTTTTGTTGATATTCAAAAGAAAAATATCCTAATGTTCTAAATAGCACTGATGTTGCCTGAAAATCAAAGTCAACAGTACATAGCTCCCAGAGCAACAGATTCCACCTCAGTTAAGAGGCTACAGGTATCTTTTTAAAAAAATTAACTTTCAACTGACAAATTAAAAAATCATATATCTTTATTGTGAACAATGTATTCTGAAATATGCATATTTTTAATTTTTTTTCTGCTTTCATGAAAAATGTCATTAAATTTAAAATTTTGGTAGGGAATGCACTGAATCTATATGGTGCTTTAGCAGCACCAACATTTTAATAATATTAATTCTTCCAATCCAGGAACATAGGATATCTTTACATTTATTAGTGTCTTCTTCAATTTCCTTCATCAGTTTTTATTTTTTTTGAGACGGAGTCTTGCTCTGTCGCCCGGGCTGGAGTGCAGTGGCCGGATCTCAGCTCACTGCAAGCTCCGCCTCCCGGGTTTACGCCATTCTCCTGCCTCAGCCTCCCCAGTAGCTGGGACTATAGGCGCCCACCACCTCACCCGGCTAGTTTTTTGTATTTTTAATAGAGACGGGGTTTCACTGTGTTAGCCAGGATGGTCTTGATCTCCTGACCTCGTGATCCACCCGTCTCGGCCTCCCAAAGTGCTGGGATTACAGGCTTGAGCCACCGCACCCAGCCCTTCATCAGTTTTTATAGTTCTCACTGTATAGATCTTTCACCTCCTTAAATTTATTCATAAATATTTAATTTTTTTGAATGCTATTATAAATGGGAATGTATCTTTTATTACTTTTTCAGAGTTCACTGTTAGTGTATAGAAATGCTACTGATTTTTATGCACTGATTTTGTATCCTGCAGTTTTACTGAATTTATTTATTCATTCTAACAGTTTTTTGGTGGAATCTTTATTCTATATATTAATATAACACTACCTCATTTACAAACAGGGACATTTTCACTTCTTTCTGATTTGGATGCCTTTTGTTTATTTATCTTGCCTAATTGCTCTGGCTATAACCTCTTGTAATTTGTTGAATAGAAGTGGTAATTGTGGACATCTTTGTCTTGTTCCTGATTTTTTTTTTTTTTTTTTTTTTGAGATGGAGTCTCACTCTGTTGCCCAGGCTGGAATGCAGTGGAGCGATCCTGGCTCACTGAAATCTCTACCTCCAAGGTTCAAGGGATTCTCCTGCCTCAGCCTCCTGAGTAGCTGGGACTACAGGCGTGTGCCACCATGCCCAGCTAATTTTTTTGTATTTTTAGTAGACACGGGATTTCACTGTGTTAGCCAGGATGGTCTCGATCTCCTGACCTCGTGATCCGCCTGCCTTGGCCTCCCAGAGTGTTGGGATTACAGGCGTGAGCCACCGCGCCCGGCCTTGTTCCTGATCTTAGAGGACTGCTTTCAACTTTTCACTGAGTATGTTAGCTGTGGGTTTGTCATACTTGGCCTTTATTGTGTTGAGATAGATTTCTTCTATACTTAATTTGTTAAAAGAGTTTTTACTATAAAAGAAAGCTAAAATTTGTCAAATGCTTTTCCTCACATTACTTGGTTTCCATCTTTATTCTGTCAATGTAGTATATCTTATTTATTGATTTGTGTATGCTGAACCCTCCCTGCATCCCTAGGATAAATCCCACTTGATCAGGGTGGATGACCCTTTTAATGTGCTGTTGAATTTGAATTTGGTAGCTCTAGATATCTTCTAAATGAAATCAGCTCTAAGGAAAACAATCCCTGTCCACTCCCAACCCCAACCCCCTGCCGTCAGAGATAACTCAGAAATAAAACATGCACCATCATTTCCATAGGCATCAGTGTTTCTTACCTGGCAAATAGAAGCTAGAGAAAGGGTCTGAATCTGCCCCAACGATTATATTAGAAATTTGGTCAATCACTCCTTCTTGAGCAAGATACTGTCGTCCATGATGAGTATATGCCAGTGATGTCACCATTTCTATACAGGTGGCTCTAAAATGTCAGAAGGACAAAAACAAGATTTTGCACAGGATTTGCATAGTTTCTAGATTGCTCTCATATAGGTTATCTTATTTAATTCTTCCCATCATATTTGAAAGGTCAATAATCTTGGCTCCTCTTTTCACATGAGGCCCTAAGGCCTAGAAAGTTGCAGTGACTTATCTGTAATCATGTTGTTATTACAGGCAGAGTTTAGATTTAAATCTAGACCTTCTGATTTGAAGTCCATTATTGTTTCCACTATAACCTAGCTGCTTCCTAAAATATTTTTTTAAATCACCCTGCCATTTACCCCTGCGTACTTTAGTATGCATCTCTGCAAAACGCTATGTTTCCTCACACAATTATAATGCCACTGCCACATATTAAGAAATTAACAATAATTCTTTGGTATCATCTCATATCCAACCATGATCAAAGAAAATAACTAAAAAATTTATTTTTACAGTTGATAGTTGATCCTAAAGTGTTTTGACTGACCATTTACAGGGTTTTTTCCTATGCCACAAAATTTGATACAATGCTAAAAAATAATTAACAAAATTAATTGTCTCATTAGGTTGAGACACTCAAATGTACTGAAGCAATGTAACTAGTGACTGATTTACTATATGGGTTTAATAAATTCAGCCATGTTTAAAGAACACAGGACAATCAAAATCATTTAAGATAAGAAAAATCAAAACCTATATACACAAAGAAACTATAATGCTATCATAACAGCAAAATACTTGAAGCAAATCAACTGTTCAACAGTGAGGAGGTATTAATAAACTATGGAATATCAACAAAGGAACATGTGGCAGATATTAAAGGGGATTTAGGGAATAGGGGGAATAAAGGGTGGAAGAGACTGGAATTAACATTTCTTTGAGAACCTATGTCAGCCATTGTACTGCTTTCTAAGGTCAATTAGCTTAATTCTTACAATATCTTTTCATTTATTTATTTTTTTGAGACGGAGTTTTGCTCTTGTTGCCCAGGCTGGAGTGCAATGGCGCGATCTTGGCTCACTGCAACCTCCACCTCCCGGGTTTAAGCAATTCTCTTGTCTCAGCCTTCCCGGTAGCTGGGATTACGGGCCCCTGCCACCACGCCGGGCTAATTTTTTGTATTTTTTTTAGTAGAGACGGGGTTTCACCATATTGGCCAGGCTGGTCCTGACCTCCTGACCTCAGGTAATCCAACCGCCTCGGCTTCCCAAAGTGCTGGGATTATAGGCGTAAGCCACTGTGCCCGGCACAATATCTTTTTTAGTTACTGTTCTGAGAGATGAGGAAACTGGGATGTAGAAAGCTTATAATAAACTGTCCAAGGCCGAACAGCTAATAAATAGTAGAGAGGTATGCAAGCCAAGTCTTCCTCATTTTGAAAAGCCCATATTCTTTTTTCTTTTGAGACAGTCTTGCTCTGTTGCCCAGGCTGGAGTATAGTGGTGCAACCTCGACCTCCCAGGTTCAAGCAATTCTCCTGCCTCAGCCTCCCGAGTATCTGGGACTACAGGTGCATGCCACCATGCCCGGTTAATTTTTGTGTTTTTAGTAGGACAGGGTTTCACAATGTTGGCCAGGCTGGTCTTGAACTCCTGATCTCGTGATTCGCCCACCTCGGCCTCCCAATGTGCTGGGATTATAGGCGTAAGCCAACACACCCGGCCTAGCCCGTATTTTTTCTATCATGCTATACTGTTGCTATTTAACGATGCCAAAATAAATGCACATGACAAAATATTAGTAATTCAAAATGGCAGTTACCATGTGACTGCAACTGTTTAAGAGCACACAGGCCTAGGGACAGGGAACACAGTCACTTGAAAGTAGCTGAATTGTCATGTGGGGCTTTGCCAAGTTCCCGTATGTTGTCATGATGTAACGTGAGCAATTTTCTAAAGGTCCCTACTTCAGGACACACATTAGTCATGAGATTGCAACCTGGGCAAAGTCTCTAATAGAGAAAATCACAGATGTCCCAGGGTTGTTTCCCAGCCCTTCAAAAGAGGACATTTCACTTTAAGAACTCTCAGTCAACACACCTGACCAACACATCCTCACCAGTCAGCTCTCTCAGGAGCTGGGTTACCAATCCACTTGTGGTACAGTAGTTTAAAGATTCTGGTGACACAGAAGAAATCTCTACAATTAGCTGAAATAAAAAAAAAAAAAACAGAAAAAAGAAAAAGGTCAAAACAGTCCTAGGCCTGATAGATCTCATTTTAAATTAAACATAGGACTAGGTACTTTCTATAAATGAGTTTTAAAAAATCCATTATTTGTCTCTTTAAGTAGAAAAACTTCAGTGAACACATAAGAAATTACTTTGGCACGGATTATTATTATTTTTGAAACAGAGTCTCGCTCTGTCACCTAGGCTGGAGTACAGTGGTGTGATCTCAGCTCACTGCAACCTCTGCCTCCCGGGTTCAAGCGATTCTTGTGCCTCAGCCTCCCGAGTAGCTGGGATTACAGGCACACACCACCACACCTGGCTATTTTTTTTGTATTTTTAGTAGCAATGGGATTTTGCCATGTTGGCCAGGCTGGTCTTGAACTCCTGGCCTCAAGTGATCTGCCCACCCTAGCCTCCTGAAGTGCTGAGATTATAGGCATGAGCCACCATGCCTAGCCACCTTGGCACAGAAATGTTCCATTATATCTGGATGTATCAGCACTTTCCTGCCCAAGCAATCACCAATCAAGGTACAAAAGCCTCAATCAGCCACAACAAACGGATTATAAAACCATTCACTCATTCAGGCATTCTGTCAGTCAGTCAGTCATTCAGTCAGTCAGTCAATCATTCACTTACTCGTTCAGCAAGTATGTGCTGAGGTCTTACTGAGAAGTATAGGAAGATACTGAAGGGTTTTAAGCAGAGAAATGACACAATCAGATTTGGACTTTTTTTTTTCTTTTGAGACAGAGTCTCGCTCTATCGCCCAGGCTAGAATGCAGTGGCGCGATCTAGATTTGGACTTTTAGAAGACCATTCTGACTGCATGTGAAGATAGACTAGATAAGATGATAAAAATGGATGAATGGAGACCAGTTTGGATGCAAATATAGTAGCCCAGGTGAGTGACACCAGTAAGTTAGTCTAGGGTGGTAGAAGCTGTACTAATGAAGAAAAATGTATGGGTTTAAATAAAATCGACACAATGTGATGACCGAATGGATATGTGGCAGGGAAAAACAGGCCTCAGAAAGAGCCAAGGTCTAATGCCCAACTAAGCAAACTGTGAGACAGGGCCAGTTTGTTGCTCTTGTTTTTTATTAGGGGGATAGGGTGGATAAGGAAGATCAGGAATTTGATTTCAGCATGAGTGTGAGGGGCCTAGAATATACCCAAGGGGCCAAGAATGAGTAAGCAGTTAAGCATGAAGGTTTGAGCTCAGAAGAAAGGTCTCAGTTGGAAGTTTATATCTGAGTCATCATCACAGATGGGAAGGGAAATCATATGATGAGTAAAACTGCCTAGGAATGAGTATAGAGTACAGTGAAAGCAGGGCTTGGAACTCTGTTTTCATGAACTCCAACAATTAAAGATTCAATGGAGGATAATGAGCCAGGAGGCTGAGAAGAAACTGAGAGGCAGAAGGAAAAGCAGCATAATATGGTATGACATGCAAAGAAAGTGTTCTGAAGAGGGAATAAAGACTGTAGAGGATTCCATTTCAAATATGTACCCTATTAATAGTGTGTGGCCTTGGATCAATTGCTCTATCAATATGAGGTTAATGATAACAATATACAAAGTTTACTACAAGAATTAAAGATAATATATGTGAGTATTTTAGCATAGGGCTTAGTACAAAGCTGGTACAAATAAGGGCCATTTCTTCTTATTACTACTACAAATTTTTTCAAGTCTGGTTTTATTATCTTCTGTATCATAGTAATTATACTGCACTATAAATATATATATATATATAGAGAGAGAGAGAGAGAGAGAAAGGGTCTTGCTCAGTTGCCCAGGCTGGAGTGCAGTGGTGCAACCACGGCTCACTGCTGCTTCAACTTTCTGGGCTCAGTTGATCCTCCCACTTCAACCTCCTGAGTAGCTGGGACGACGTGCACATACCACCATGCACAACTAATTTTTAAAATCTTTGTAAAGATGGGGTCTCGCTATGTTGCCCAGGCTGGTCTGAAACTCCTGGCCTCAAGGGGTCCTCCTGCCCTTGCCTCCCATAGAGCTGGGCTGTATATGCCTGTCTCACATACTAGCCTGGGAATGCATCCTTATATTCCCAGCATCTACTGCAGGGCCAAACACAGATTATATACTCAGTGAGCCATCTTGCTTTCCAGCATAAGCCAAACTGCATTCTGCTTTGTAAGCATGAGAAAGTATGCTTTTTATCTTACCTCATACACCCTGTATCGAACAATGTCATTTGTTTTCATTACACTTTTCAAATCATCCAGCAGATTGCTTTCAAATAAAGCCTCCAGTCCAGCTTGGGTTAGTGATATTCTTGACAGGGATTTGATGGCCTTATAAAGAAAGAAAATATCTCTTATGTCCCCAAAATACAGAATATTATTATCTACTTCATAAGACTGATGTGAAAATAGTGCACGGAATGCACCTTGCCCAACGAGCATGCACTATGTTTCAGCTATTATTTATAATTGGAAAAGATGCAAGGTATCCCCCATAGAATTATGATGGATACTGCAGATATTTATATCCTAGAAAATGAAAGGGATTTACTAGACAACCGTTTATTTTATACAATTCATCTGAGGTTGTAAATTCCATTACACAAATCATCCATTCTAAACCTTCACCTCTCAATTCAGAAGGCCTTTCTTCATCTTTTGGGACAACAATGTCTCTGCACATTTAAGTCAATGATTCTAGTAGACTCACCGCTTTTGCTACAGATAGATTCTCTCCACCAATGCAATAAACAATTTGTTTTAGTAATTCAGCATTATTTAGAATCTCAGTAACAGCATCAGAATTTTCAACAATTCTTCCAATCTGAAAGAAAAACAATCAGAAACACTCTTCTAAAGTAGGGCAACATACAGTAAACACACAATGGTCCAATTTCCTTACTGCACAGTTATTTTAGGAGTTAGTGATCACAGCTATATATCAAGTCATTAAAAAATCAAAATGACCTAAATTCATTCAGTCAAACACATATATGGCATAGTCACATCTGTTAAAGGAAAGAAAAAAGAAAGCGGGTAAAGAGGTAAGATAGCTCAGTGAGTGAAAACAATACAAATCCAGCTCTATTTTTAGCTACACTGACCTTGCACAAATTTTAGCCCCATTTCTTATCCGTAAAATGGGAACACAATATTTAATTCCAAGATAGTTACAAAGATTAAACGAGACCGAATAGGCAAAGCACCTGCTACAGTGTCTGGCATATAAATGGCCAGTGAATAAACTGATATCTTCCCCCCTTCCCCCAACTTTTTCTTTTTTTTTTTTTTTTTTTTCAGATGGAGGCTCGCTTTGTTGCCCAGGCTGGAGTGCAGTGGCACGATTTCGGCTCACTACAACCTCTGCCTCCTGGGTTCAAACGATTCTCCCACCTCAGCTTCCCGAGTAGTTGGGATTATAGGCACCTGTCATCATGCCCGGCTAATTTCTGTATTTGTGTAGAGACAGGGTTTCACCATGTTGGCCAGGTTGGTCTTGAACTCCTGACCTCAGGATCTGCCCACCTTGGCCTCCCAAAGTGCTGGGATTACAGGCTTTTTTTGCTGAATAAACACAGAAAAGGAAAAACAGTAGCTCAGTATCTATTGGGTAACTGTGTAGCTCCTAACATTTCAACAAGATAATCCTTAGCAGCAGCTCTTCACTCAAATAGTAGGATGCTTTGGTTACCAGGATGATAACAGTTACTGTCTTAATTGTTGGTTTAGTGACCTTTACAATAGCATTTGATTCATCCAATGTAACAGAATCTAAAATGGCAGAGAGCTATTTGAACACATAGGAATCTTTTTCTTTACACTAGGAGCTCCTTGAAGGAAACTAACTGGTTTTGTTAATCTTGGTAACTCTAACAGCATATGGCACCATGCCTCGCATGTAAAAGGAACTCAGTCAGTATCTGATTAATGAATGATTTACATGGTACTTAATGGAACTTCTTTCATTAGCTTGTATCTCCCAGGTTATAGTTAGCTATGCACATTGGAATAGACCACACATTTTCCAGGAGGAGAGAGGGAGCAGGGCAGAGGGGGAGAAGGGAAGAGGGAAGGAGAGAGAGATACTATGCTTTCTTCACCTTTCTGTCCCAGTATAGAACCTGGTCCAGAGCAGGTGGTCAATGTCGGTTCCTAGTAAAATTTCATACCTGGGAAAGAGTGAGGATTTTTACAGAATCATCAGGGTGAATTAGTCCCCTCTGCAGGTCAACCCTGAGGTTCCGGGCCATGTGAACTGGTTCCATAGCTTGCAGCAGTCTCTCCAGAATGGATACACACAAAGTAGTCTTTTCCCTGAGGAGACATCATAAATCTTATTAGTTCATATCCCGCCCAGGTAGGAAGTAACAACCTAGTAATAGCTAAAGCTTGGGTCAGCATCTCCTCCACACAGACTTCTTTTTGAAACAGCAGATTTCACTCACCTATTAAACATTTGCTAAGAACCTATTATGCGTATTGCCTGTGCTGGGGCTACAAAGAAGAATAAGATATATACTCTAGTCTTTCTTTTTTTTTTGAGATGGAGTCTTGCTCCGTTGCCCAGGCTGGAGTGCAATGGCCCTATCTCGGCTCACTGCAACCTCCGCCTCCCAGGTTCAAGCGATTCTCCTGCCTCAGCCTCCCGAGTAGCTGGGATTACAGGGGCCCACCACCATGCCTGGCTAATTTTTGTATGTTTAGAGATGGAGTTTCACTATGTTGGCCAGGCTGGTCTCGAACTCCTGACCTCAGGTGATCCACCCGCCTTGGCCTCCCAAAATGCTGGGATTACGGGCTTGAGCCACTGCCCCTGGCCTTTTTTTTTTTTTTTTTTTGAGACAGAGTCTCGCTCTATTGCCCAGGCTGGAGTGCAGTGGCGCAATCCACTCACTGCAATCTCCACCTCCTGGGTTCAAACGATTCTCCTGCCTCAGCCTCCCCAGTAGCTGGGACTATAGGTGCATGCCACCACACCCAGCTAACTTCTTATATTTTTAGTAGAAACGGGGTTTCACTGTGTTAGCCATGATGGTCTCAATCTCCTGACCTTGTGATTCGCCCACCTCAGCCTCCCAAAGTGCTGGGATTACAGGCATGAGACACTGTGCCTGGCCTGATATACTCTCTAGTCTTAAGGAGCTCAATCCAATGAAAGATATAGAAAAAAAGGCAACTGTAATCCACATAAATGCTATAGGCTAAGACTAGAAACTATAGGAGCTTAAAAAAGAACACAGTGTACAAGGAAGGCTTCCCAGAAGGGTAAAATCTGAACTAAATTTTAAGAAGTAGGAGTTATCCAGAAGAAAGGTGTTCTAGGTAGAGGGAGTAGCAGCACATGAAAAGGCAGAGAGGATAGTGTTACACTTTGAAGGAACAAGTAGCTTGGTATGACTGGGGTCAGAATGGGAGAGAGGTGGTGAGAAGGTAAAAGGGCGAGGTAAAGGACAAGAACTGAAACTGAAAAAATGCACAGAAGCCAGATTCTAACAGGTATTTTATGTCATGCTTGGAATTTAGACTTTTTCCAGAAAATCAATGGCAAGCCATAAGTGGTTTTAAACAAAGAAGTAAAATGACGAGATCTAATTTATAGAAATCACTCTGCACCAGTGTTGGGGAAAAATTTTCAATTACAGGGCAGTAAATGGTAAGAGGTGATGAAGGAGTAAACTAGGGGAGCAGCAGTAAGGATAGAGAGAAGAAGGAAGAACTATGTAAGAGAACCTGATGACTACCAGTGGTAGATAGAGAAGATGTTTTCAGAACAGTTTTCTTGTCTCTTAATAGACACTACAAATAAATGGGCTAATACATTGTTAGTAGTAGTATACAATTCAACTGGTACAACTTGTCGGGTAGGTAACTACGTGATACAAATGAAAAGCCTTAAAAATGAACATACTCTTTTAATTCAGGGATTCCACTTTGCATAACTGAATCTAAAATAGTATTAATAATTTTTTTACACCCAAGATAATAGAAAACATGCTATTTTCACAAAACTTGTACACAAATGTTCACAGCAGTGGAAACAATCCAAATGTCCACCAAGTGATGAATGGATAAATATGTGTTATGTGCATATAATGGAATATTATTCAGCCATAAAAACCAATGAAGTAATGACACATATTACAACATGAATAAACCTTTAAAATATTACGTTGTGAAATAAGCCAGACACAAAAGGCTTCCTTTTGAGAATGATTCTATTTATATGAAATGTCCAGAATAGACAAAATCCATATAGAAAGTAGAATTCTGCTAGGCGCGGTGGCTCATGCCTGTAATCCCAGTACTTTGGGAGGCCACAGCGGGTGGGTCACCTGAGGTCAGGAGTTCAAGACCAGCCTGGCCAACATGGTGAAACCCTATCTCAACTAAAAATACAAAAAAAATTAGCTGGGCATGGTAGTGGGTGCCTGTAATCCCACCTACTTTAGGAGGCTGAGGCAAGAGAATCACTTGAACCCAGGAGGCAGCAGTGGCAGTGAGCTGAGATAGTGCCATCGCACTCCAGCCTAGGCGACAAGAACAAAATTCTGTCTCAAAAAAAAAAAAAAAAAAGTAGATTCAGGGATTCCACTGGTTGCCAGAGGCTGGAGGAAAGGGGAAGAGGAGGAATGGGGATATTTATAAGCATGGCTTTTCCTTTAAAAAAAAAAAAAGTGATTACAGGTAAAATTTACCATTTTAACCATTCTTAAATGCACAGTTCTGTGGGAATAAGTACATTTACTTTGTTGTCCAGCCATCACCATCGTCCATCTCCAGAATGTTTTAACCTTCCCAACCAGAAACTCTGCATCCATTGAACACTCCCTATTCTCCCCTCTCCAAGCTCCCGGCAACCACCATTCCACTTTCTGTCTCTCTAGATTTGACTACTCTAGGTATGTAAGTAAAAGCATACAACATTTGTCCTTTTGTGTCTGGTTTATTTCATTTAGTACAACATCTTCAAAGTTCATCTGTCAGAACTTCCTTTCTTTTTAAGGCAATATGTACAGTATCCCATCATATTTATACACCCCATTTTGTTTATCCATTCATCCCTTCATAGACACTTTGGTTGCACACATGTGTTGCGTTGCTTCTGTGCCTTTTAAAATTTTAGCCAAGCCGGGCGCGGTGGCTCAAGCCTGTAATCCCAGCACTTTGGGAGGCCGAGACGGGCGGATCACGAGGTCAGGAGATCGAGACCATCCTGGCTAACACGGTGAAACCCCGTCTCTACTAAAAATACAAAAAACTAGCCGGGCGAGGTGGCGGGCGCCTGTAGTCCCAGCTACTCCGGAGGCTGAGGCAGGAGAATGGCGTAAACCCGGGAGGCGGAGCTTGCAGTGAGCTGAGATCTGGCCACTGCACTCCAGCTCGGGCGACAGAGCAAGACTCCGTCTCAAAAAAATAAAAAAAAATAAAAAATAAATAAATAAATAAATAAAATTTTAGCCAATCTAATAGTGTGCAGTAGAATCTCACTGTAATTTTAATTTGTATTTCCCTAATGTTGAATATCTTTTTGCGTGCATATTTACCATCTGTACTTTTTTTTTTTTTTTGAGATGGTGTCTCGCTCTGTCACCCAGGCTGGAGTGCAATGGCGTGATCTCGGCTCACTGCAATCTCCACCTCCTGCGTTCAAGTGATTCTCCTGCCTTAGCCTCCCGAGTAGCTGGGATTACAGGTGTCTGCCATCAAGCCCAGCTAATTTTTGTATTTTTAGTAGAGACAGGGTTTCACCAGGTTGGCCAGGCTGGTCTCGAACTCCTGACCTCAGGTGATCCACCTGCCTCGGCCTCCCAAAGTGCTGGGATTACAGGTGTGAGCCACTGCACCTGGCCCCATCTGTACTTGTTCAAATCTTTTGCCCATGTTTTAATTGGGTTATTTCTTCTCTTGCTATTTAGTTTTGAAAGCTCCTTACATATTCTGAATACAAGTCCTTTATCAGATACATTCTTCACAAAGATTTTTCTCCATTTGTGCATTTGTGACTTTTCATTTTCTTAACTGTAAGTAAACTTCAAAGAATCTAATTTTTTTTTTTTTGAGACTGAGTCTCATTCTGTTGCCCAGGCTGGAGTGCAGTGGTGTGACCTCAGCTCACTGCAACCTCTGCCTGCCGGGTTCAAGTGATTCTCCTGCCTCAGCCTCCCTAGTAGCTGGGACTACAGGTGCCTGCCACTATGCCCAGCTAGTTTTTTGTATTTTTAGTAGAGACTATGTTTCACTGTGTTAGCCAGGATGGTCTCTATCTCCTGACCTCGTGATCTGCCCGCCTTGGCCTTCCAAAGTGCTGGGATTACAGGCATGAGCCACCGTGCCCGACCAATTTTGTATTTTTAGTACAGACAGGGTTTCACCATGTTGGTCAGGCTGGTCTCGAACTCCTGACCTCGTGATCCGCCCACCTCAGCCTCCCAAAGTGCTGGGCTTACAGGCGTGAGCCACCACCCAGCCTGAAGAACAGAATGTTTTATTTTGATTAATTCTACTTTGTATCACTTTGTTTTTTTTTTTTTAGACAGGCTCTCTCTGTCACCCAGGTTGGAGTGTAGTGGAGCAATCACAGGTCACTGTAGTCGCCACCTCAGCCTCCTGAATAGCTGGGACCACAAGCATGAGCCACCACACCCAGCTCAATTTGTTCTTGTATAGATCATGTGTTTGGTGTCATATTAAAGAAGTCTGTTTAACTCAAAGTCATACATTTTTTTCCTATGTTTTCTTTTAGAAGTTTTGTAGTTTTAGGTTTTATATTTAGGTCTATGATCTACTCGCATACACTGCTTGTAGAAATGTAAAATAGTATAACCACTTTGGAAAACAGTTTGCCAGTTGCTTAAAAAGTTAAATATACACCTACCATACCATCTAGCCATTCCATTCCTAGCTATTTACTCAGAGAAAAGAAAGAATATTTTTATGTAAAGACTTGTACATGAATGTTTACAGCACTGTTATTTTTAATATCTCCAAACAGAAAACAATTCAAATCTCTAATGTTCACCAACAGGGGAATGGATAAAAAACAGTAGTACACCCATACAATGGACTACTACTCAACAATAAAAAGGAATGAACTATTTATTCATGTCACATAGCTAAATCTCAAAATAACTATGCTATGTGAAGGAAACCAAACAAAAGAATACATAATGTATGACTCCATTTATATGATCCCTTCCCCCTATGTCTGGCTAAAATAAGGGGCAAGTTCACCTATAGTGAGAGAAAGTAGATCAGTGGTTGACTGGTTGAAACGGGGAGCGATTAGCAAGGAGTGTGAGGGATCCTCTGGGAGTAAAAGATCCATTCGCTATCTTTATTGTGGCGATGGTTTCATGGGTATATACATATGTCAAAACTTGCCAACTTGTACATTTTATTAAGTGGAGTTCATTATATATAAATTATACCTTTGAAAAGCTGTTAAAAAAAATAGTGGTATGTTAAACCGCACAGTGCAGAAATTTCAGGTCCTATGTGACCTTTGCCAACAAGCCAAAGAGTTAATGCTTAAAATTAGTCTTGTTTGATTTTCATGTTCTAAAACAGTAATCTTAGGACTTAAACTTCTCCAAAAAAACCTATCAAGATTCTAACTTACACACAAGATCAGATTGTGAACCAATACATGGCAACCTATGTGGCTTAGCCAGGATAACAGCAATGTATCTGACTGCCAGCTACTATCCAGAGAATTATTCCCACAATTTGCAGTTGGTATCTACTCTGTATCCAGTTCTGAATTACTCTGTCTTTAAATTTCCATTAAAATTGTTCCCTAAATCACTGCTCCTTCATTCAGCAAACTATCTTCCCCATGGATCTGAATCCTCAAATTCTCCCTCGCTTCAGTTCCTACTACACCTCTGCTGTCAACCTGCTGTATGACCTTTGCAAGTCTCTTCATCTCTAATAGGAAAAGGTTGGACAAGGTGGCCACTCTAAACTCTATGAGTCTCATCTTTAATTGGGCGTGTACTGCATTATGTGCTGGGCGCTAAGAGGGATGCAGAGATGAACAAAATGCGGTCACTGCCTTCAAAGAATTTACAAACTAGAAATAGACACACAGAGAACTGTAACATAGGTAACAGCATCAGTTATCATTAACAGAAATAACAATAATGTCCTTTAGCAGATCTGAAGAGCAGTCATTTGCAACTGGAATAATTGAAAAAATATTTTGGAGGGGATGGCCCTTTAGTGGGCCTAAAAGGATGGACAGAATATGGACAGACAGCAAAGTATTTCAGTTAGAAGGGCTGGTATGAGTAAAGTTAAGAAAGTGCAAGTCAGGCTTAAGGAAAAATAAGGGTGCCATATGGTAACTGGAGCAGATGAAAAAAAGTGGAGTGGAGGAAAAAGGTGAGGTTGGAAAAATAGGATGGAAATATACTGTAAAGGGCCCAAATGGCATTCTAAAAACTCACTATAGAAAATGGGAAACTGGCCGGGCGTGGTGGCTCAAGCCTGTAATCCCAGCACTTTGGGAGACCGAGACGGGCGGATCACGAGGTCAGGAGATCGAGACCATCCTGGCTAACACGGTGAAACCCCGTCTCTACTAAAAATACAAAAAATTAGCCGGGCGAGGTGGCGGGCGCCTGTGGTCCCAGCTACTCAGGAGGCTGAGGCGGGAGAATGGCGTGAACCCAGGAGGCGGAGGTTGCAGTGAGCTGAGATCCGGCCACTGCACTCCAGCCTGGGAGACAGAGCGAGACTCCGTCTCAAAAAAAAAAAAAAAAAAAAAAGAAAATGGGAAACTGTGGGGAAAAGAAAGATCAGACTGTTACTATGTCTATATAGAAAGAAGTAGACGTAAGAGACTCCATTTTGTTCTGTATTTGAGATGCTGTTAATCTGTGACCCTACCCCCAACCTGTCCTTGCAAGAGACATGCGCTGTGGTGACTCAAGGTTTAAAGGATTTTGGGCTGTGCAGGGTGTGCTTTGCTAAACAAGTGCCTGAAGGCAGTATGCTTGTGAAAAGTCATCACCATTCTCTTAATCTCAAGTACCCAGGGACACGTACACTGCCAAAGGTCACAGGGACCTCTGCCTAGGAAATCTAGGTATTGTCCAAGGTTTCTCCCCATGTGATAGTCTGAAATATGGCCTCGTGGGAAGGGAAACACCTAATCGTCCCCCAGCCTGACACCCATGAAGGGTCTATGCTGAGGAAGACTAGTATAAGAGGAAAGAAGGCCTCTTGGCAATTCAGATAGAGAAAAGCATCTGTCTCCTGCCCGTCCCTGGGCAACGGAACATCTCAGGGCAAAATCCAAAATCCGATTGTATGTTGTTTACTGAGCAAGGTGAAAACCGCCTTAGGGCGAAAGGTAGGACTTGCTAGCACAATGCTGCTCTTTATGCACTAAAAAGGTTTATGGAGATGTTTACATATGCATATCAAGGCACAGCACTTTTCCTTAAACTTATGTCACAGAGATCTTTATTCATATGTCTTACTGCTGACCTTCTCCCTATTATGATCCTATTATGCTGCCACTTCCCTTTTTCTAAGATGGTAAAGATAATCATCAATAAATACTGAGGGAACTCAAGAGACTGGTGCGGGTATGGGTCCTCTGTATGCTGAACGCCGGTCCCCTGGGCCCACTTATTCTTTCTCTATATTTTGTGTCTCATTTCTTTTCTCAAGTCTCTCCTTCCACCTAACGAGAAACGCCCACCCACAGGTGTGGAGGGGCAGGCCACCCCTTCAGGAAACCATGGAAAAGATTAGCACCAACTGACTTGAAATGTATGCTCACTGGGGTTACAGGGTGGGAAGGACTTGCTAGAAAAGGAATTTCAGAGGTAATGAGAGGTCAGACTAACACTACAGACCTACAAAGAGGGAAAAAATGAGGGCTTGACTTAAAGAGGAGACAAATAAGAGATATTTCATAGGCCGGCCCAAATAATATTAACTGACAGACTTCATGAATGGAGAACACTTACAGAAAAGGAAGGAATCTTAGTATCTTATACTAAGGAATCTTATACTTCCCTCAGTATTTATTGATGATTATCTTTACCATCTTAGAAAAAGGGAAGTGGCAGCATAATAGGATCATCATAGGGAGAAGGTCAGCAGTAAGACATATGAATAAAGATCTCTGTGACATAAGTTTAAGGAAAAGTGCTGTGCCTTGATACGCATATGTAAACATCTCCATAAACCTTTTTAGTGCATAAAGAGCAACATTGTGCTAGCAAGTCCTACCTTTCACCCTAAGGCGGTTTCACCATGTTGCTCAAGCTGGTCTCGAACTCCTGGGCTCAAGTGATCCACCTGCCTCAGCCTCCCAAAGTGTTAGGATTACACAAGTGAGCCACTGCTCCCGGGCTACAAAGTGTTTTTATTTTTATTTTTATTATTTTTTTGAGACAGAGTCCCATTCTGTCGCCAGGCTGGAGTGCAGTGGCGTGATCTCGGCTCACTGCAACCTCTGCCTCCCGGGGTCAAGCGATTCTCCTGCCTCAGCCTCCCGAGTAGCTGGGATTAGCCATGCCCGGCTAATTTTTGTGTTTTTAGTAGAGATGGGGTTTCACTATGTTGGCCAGATTGGTCTTGAACTCCTGACCTTGTGATCCACCCACTTCAGCCTCCCAAAGTGCTGGGATTACAGGCATGAGTCACAGCGCCCAGCCTATTTTTGTATTTTCAGTAGAGACAGGGTTTCACCATGTTGGCCAGGATGGTCTCGATCTCTTGACCTGGTGATCCGTCTGCCTCAGCCTCCCAAAGTGTTGGGATTACAGGCGTGAGCCACCGCGCCCAGCCTAAAAGTGTTTTAAATCAAACACTATGGATGTGTAAAAAATAAAAAGTAAAAGTTGTCCTACTTTTTTCAGACCCACTTCCCTAATAATAGTTTCTGGTGCGCCTTTGCAGACATTTGCAATGTTATACAAGTTACACAAGCCTGTAGGGTTGGGAGGATTGTAATCCTTTTTAAAAATTACAGGTTAAAATTATAGATTCATAAACCCTGCAATTTTCTTTTTCATTCAACACCACAGAGATCGTTCCATATCCACATACATATATACATCTACTTCAATGTCTTAAATAACTGCATAGTGTTACAGAGTAATAGCGCATAATTTGGAATCCCCTGTTAACGGATATTTAGATTGTTTCTAGTCTTTTGGTGTGACACACGATATGTTACAAATATTCTTGCATATAATATTGTAGGGTCCTCCAGTTGCCCCCTTTCTTTCTGTGTGCTGATAGAAAATCAGAGTGCCTTGATTGCTCTCTGACCTAGCCAGCAGCAGGTTTCCCTAGCAGGCTTGACCATAAACCCGGGGCCTTGAACATTCCCAGGCCTGATAAAAGTACCTAGGTTGTTGCCCAAAACACTGGAAGAAACTGACCTCAATCCCGAGCCAAATTCCTTTAAACTCTCATCTAAACTCCATACCCCGACCCCCTCGCTGCGGACAAACCCAGGAACACCTCTTTTCTCCCGGTGTCCGTCTTGACAATTTCTGCAGCCCTCTGTAGGTTTCCCCCTAAACGCTTTTGGACTGATCGCCTTGGCATTCAGTGCTTCTTTTTCTAGCATCCCAACCAGCCACATCTCGGGAAGGTTTGAAGCGCTCCCTTGTGGGAACTCCCTTGCCGCTGTTTTTGGGGCGATGCCAGCCTCGGGTTCGAAAGAACAAAATAACTGCACATTTTGTGCGCGTACGCTTGCATTAAATTTTTGTAACAAGAATGACTGGATGAAAAGGCATGTGAATTTAAAATGCTGATGGTTCTTGCCACATTGCCAGGGCAGGATCCTTTTAGAAGAGGAAACAAATCAAGAATCTGTACAAAGAGATGTGGAATGCTCCTTGTAAGTGGACAGCTTTGCTTTTCTCCTTTAAATTCTATCTGAAGGAGAATGCAGTGCCTCACTGCTCAGAGGCAGGGAGGCCAGGCGACGGGAGAAAACACCCTGGGGCACTCTCAGAGGCTGAACCTGAATCCCGTCTCCTGCCCTCTGAACCTGGGATCCTTCCCTCTCTGCAAATTTCGGCTACTTTCCACCTCCCCTGTGACTGGGAAAAGCGTTGTTCTTGCCCTCAACCACTCTCGTGTCCATATTTAGGGGTGCCCCTCTCCTCGGCTCAAGGTCCCGGGGTCCTCTCACCTATGGTTCTCATTAAGCAGGGAGAAGAGTGGGCCGAGGCGCAGCTCCGCCGCTTGCTCGCGAAGCTCGTTGAGCGGCACTGCCTGCAGCACTGAGTGAAGAGCGCGTAGCTCCTCCAGCGGCGCTTCCAGCCTCGCTACCTCCCTCAGCAGCGACAAGGCCTGAGCCGCCATCTTGCCCCCCCCATGCAGGGGCTGGCCCAGCGGCCCAGTTCCCGGGGCGCTTCCCTGAACGTCGCGAGATCTGCTGATCACAGCCTCCTTGTCCCTGAGATTGCTATGGGGCTGCCAAGCCTCGCGAGAAGTGTCCGTTAGGGCCGTGTCAACTGTAGCCAGTGGCTGCGGCTCCCTCTGTCTGGCGTCATCTAGGGCGCTGCTCAGGAGATTGCGGAGGCCAGTTTTCCAGTTGGCTTACGTGTTTATCGCGTAGGGCAGAGACTTGCCAAATTCCCGGCCAGCGGAGCGGCGAGGATGGAGACTTAGGGGAAGTTAAACAGCCTTGTGGGCGGCCTCGCGGCTCCAAAACCAGGCTCTAGGCGGCGGCGACCGCAGCCGTTAGGGAGGCCGCCCCAGGCCGAGCAGAGGCCTGGAGGGGAATCTTGATCCTGGGCCAGACACCTGTCAAGAGGAGGCGGAGCGTCGTGCCTCCAGGAAGACTGGATGAATATTCTCCAGGATGAATATTCTCCAGGAGCCGGACGAAGGCGTAAGTAATAGGGACGTGCGCCGCCTCGTTGGTGTTGATCAGTCTACCAAGGAGAAGCAGCTGTGGGCGCGGTGGCCCTGCCTGTAATCCCAGCGCTTTGGAAGGCCGCGGCGGGAGGATCGCTTGAGCCCAGAAGTTCGAAACTAGCCTGGGCAACATAGTGAGAACCCAGTCTCTATCAAAAAGAAAAAAAAAAGGAAAAAAATTAGTGCGGTGTGGTAGCACGCACCTGTAGTCCCAGCTACTCGGGAGGCTGAAGCGGGAGGCTGACCTAAGCCTGGGAGGTCGAGGCTGCAGTGAGCTGTGATTATGCCACTGCACTCCAGCCTGGGTGACAGCAAGACCCTGCTTACCCCCCACCTTGGCGCCCTCCCCCCCCCAAAACCAAGAAAAACCAGTGTGGAGAGTTGGTTGCCCATCTGCTCCAAGCTGCTGTATATTCCCGGTAATATAAACATCGTGAAGGTGGAGATCCAGTTAACCTTTTAGGTGGAGGACCAGATGATAGAGGGCGACATCTGACCCGGAAGGCCATCTACAACCAGGCCTAATACATCCACAGGGAACCAGTAGGAAACATCTGGGGAGGACAACCCAAATAAGTATCATGGGAGCAAGGGATGGTTTGAGAACTTTAAAAATCGCTGCTGTTTTGCAACGTACCAGGTTGATGGGGAGGAAGGACCCTTAAATGCTGAGTGGGCACCGAGTATTCCAAGCAATTGGAGAGAGGCTATGTACCTCAACAGGTCTTCAACGCCAAGGAGACGACCCATCTTTTCTGTGCATGCCTTCCTACTTTTGGGGCAAAAGACAAAACTCTGGAAAGCTTAGAGGAAGCTAAGGACAGGATTTCCCTCATTTTTTTTGTGGCAGTGCCTCAGGTGACAAAATGATAAAACCACTGCTGCTTTACAAAGACTCTGATCCCCCACTTGTCTTTCAGAAAGAGATAAACGCCTTCCTGTTTTCTTGTGAACACACCCAGAATTACCACTGTCACTTTATGGATTGGTTTTGTTATTTTTTTATCCATCAAGTCGGAAGTCATTTAACAGAAAAATCCGGAAATCAGAATGTTGCTAATTGTGGACGGAGGTCCCAGTCACCCAGATTCATTATTCTTTCTTCATTCTAATGTTGGTTGTGTTTCTCCCTCAGGAAGGCCCTAGCTTTCTTCAGCCCTTGGGTTAGGGTATAATGGAAGCATTTGGGAGGTATTACACCAAACATATGTTTGACCACTTTGCTGACTGTATTGAAAAAAACCCTCACCTTACTCTGAAAGAAACATGGCAACAGTACAATATTGCTGATTCTTTGGTAGTGATAAAAGAGGTGATGGGTGATATAAAATCAGCCACTCTTAAGCTTGCTGGAAACTGGGAGGATGTGTGAATGATGATGCATTTTCCCTAGAGCTAATGAAGAAGTTAAAAAAATCTTAGTGTCTGCAAAACAGGTGGGTTTAAAATTCATTGATACAGGGAAAGTGAAATTAGTGAGCTACTCAAGTTTCAATCTTTAGTCATAACTGAGAGTCTATGTCCACAGGAAGAAGTCTTTACAGACAGAGGAAATTGAATGCCGTCTGATGCCAGACCTCAGGCCTCACTGATGCTGCAATTGATATGGATCCTTTCCTGGATTAAAGCTTGGCTTTTAAAAAAGATTTCAATAAATTGCTTATACCTATAAAGAGATGCAGAAGAACCTTCAAATCAAGCAAAGGACTTGAAGAAAGAGAAAAAAGACATGAAGAAGAGGATGTCATTTAGGTGAAGGTGATGGATACAGAATCTGAGTCTGAGGGGAAATCTGACTCTGAATCAGGATCCGATAAGGAGCAGGACAAGATGGAGGATAAGAAGCTGCCAGAAGAAAAGCCTGGACCCTCTGGCATGGCACTCAGAGTCTTGATATGTCTGAAGAAACTGTCCAAGCCATTAATGTGAAATTGAACCTTTGGAATGTAATCTTCGAAGTGAATCTGGAGAGAGTAGAGGTGCCTGAGTTGAAGGACGAAGAGGTTCCAGAGACCATCCTTCCCTTGTTACGCTAACATCATTTTCATAACTACCATCATCCTTTTCATCACCAGCCGCACATCCCTATCACTTTAGTCTTGTAACAAACATTGCGCTTAAACTCTGCAGGGTCCTGAGCTAAACTTGGGGACATCGGCTCAGGAAACATCTCAGGATCTGAGGTAAATGGTCATTAACAGTTCCATTCTTATTAATGTAATAGCTCTAAAAAATCATGGTCTTGATTTTAGTGACTTAAAATATAAAGGTTTCCTTAGGACCACTCAGCCTCATTTTCTCTAACCATATTTCTTCTATAGATAGTAAGTTCTTCAATCACAAATGGAGGTTTTCAGAGTTTACATTGGTAGTTGACAAGAGACTACTTGCTCTTGAATGACATGGCCTTACATTTTATAAGCGGTTTCTTTTTTTTTTTTTTGAGATTGAGTCTTGCTCTGTCGCCCAGGTTGGAGTGTAATGGAGCAATCTCAGCTCATTGCAACCTCCACCTCCCGGGTTCAAGTGATTCTCCTGCCTCAGCCTCTTGAATAGCTGGGATTACAGGTGTGTGCCACCATGCCAGCTAATTTTTGTCTTTTTAATAGAGATGGGGTTTCACCATGTTGGCCGGGCTGGTCTCGAACTCCTGACCTCAGATGATCTGCCCACCTTGGCCTCCCAAAGTGTTGGGATTACAGGTGTGAGCCACTGCGCCCAGCCACATTTTATAAGCACTCTTAACGTTAATCTCTGTTAATCCTCACTTCAGACCTATGAAGGAGATATTAGACCTTCCTTTATGAGAAAAATCCCCTGAAAGCACACAAAAATTAAGTAACTCGCTTGAGTCTGCACAACTAACAATATAAATGACAGGAGTAGGCCTACAACTGATTAACTATTGGATTTTGTCAGACACTTTGCTAAGAAGTGTATTAGGCCTTTAAGAATTTCTAAGGCAAAAAAAAAAAAAAAAAAA
>NC_045447.1:18038057-18059438 GCF_002776525.5 Piliocolobus tephrosceles | reverse complement strand
CTGGAGTGCAGTGGCCGGATCTCAGCTCACTGCAAGCTCCGCCTCCCAGGTTTACGCCATTCTCCTGCCTCAGCCTCCCGAGTAGCTGGGACTACAGGCGCCCGCCACCTCGCCCGGCTAGTTTTTTGTATTTTTTAGTAGAGACGGGGTTTCACAGTGTTAGCCAGGATGGTCTCGATCTCCTGACCTCGTGATCCGCCCGTCTCGGCCTCCCAAAGTGCTGGGATTACAGGCTTGAGCCACCGCGCCCGGCCAAAAATTTCTAATCCCAGGGAATGAAACAGATAGGTGAACAGGTTACAATAAATGCAGAGACTGTCAGCTGGCAATCCGCAAGCCAGATTTGATTAACAGATGTGTTCTGTTTGGTCAGCCTAGTTGAAAACAATTTTGAATTGGTTTCCAGAGCATTTTGCCCTCTCTATTTTAAGATACTATTGACACAAAATTTGCCAAGTTAAAGTGTGCTGTTTGTTGAATTTTTAAAACACTTGTGTTACTCCTGCCACAACTAAGACATAATTCTCTTAAACAGTTTACTTATACTTCTCTGCTCTGTATCCCTACCCCTAGAATTGTCATTTTTAAAATGAGGATACTTCACATTAAAAAGCTGGATTAAAAATTTGGAAATTCTGATAACAGTGGAGTCCGTATTCAGAAGGGCAACGGTCAGCCATTAGCTTGCTGCTTTTCTTATTTGTTACTGCTCCCCATAGTTTGTGCTACCACAAAAGTGTGTGCAGGCCGGGCACGGTGGCTTACGCCTGTAATCCCAGCACTTTGTGAGCCCGAGGTGGGCATATCACAAGGTCAGGAATTGGAGACCAGCCTGGCCAATGTGGTGAAATCCCATCTACTAAAAACAAAAATTAACCAGGCGTGGTGGCGAGTGCCTGTAGTCCTAGCTACTTGGGAGGCTGAGGCAGGAGAATTGCTCGAACCTGGGAGGCGGAGGTTGCAGTGAGCTGAGATCGCGCCACTGCACTCCAGCCTGGGCGACGGAGCGAGAGTCTGCCTCAAAAAAAAAAAAGTGTGTGCAAAGTGCTTTATGGGCGGAGAACTATGGGAGTATCTTTTGGATGGCCTGGAAAGAGTTCATTAAGGAGAGAAGTAGGGATTAAGAGTGTTCTAAGCCAAGGAGAATTAGAAGGGAGATTCTGGGAGGAAGGGGCCAGAGAAGCAGCCATGTGCGTGCTTCTCTTGTTTGTTTTTGTTGGTGGGTTGGGCCTCTTTAAAGTGGAAGAATTTTGTGTACGTGTGTGTGTATGCTGTGAATTCTGAAGGTTTTGTGTTCTTAATAAAAGTTTATGTCTTTGGGGATGTCCCAAAATTTTGATTTTTTTTAAATTGTTTGAATGGAAAGTGAAAATAGTGTATTTTTGCAAGGGTTGTAGGTCTGGTGTGGTGCTTGCATTGTTTCAAGGGTGAAGGGTGTCCAGTGGAAATTCCTCCCTCTCTTTGCTGCTGCCTCCACTGTCTCTCTCCTGGTGTCCTTCTGGCAAGCCTGGCAGACCAGGCCAGGGAGAAACAAGGAGGCAGGTGGTGGGAGAGAGGTCAGTTTAGGCCCTGAGTGCCCGCCCACTAGCACCTCTGACCATGGCTGCCATTCACTGCCATGGTGCAGCTAAATTACCTGTGATGCCCTGGACAGGCTGGGCTCATGATGCCCTCTGCCAAGCTGCCTGCGGCCTTCTGTCCTCGTGTGCCTCCTGGTGAGTGCCCCGTGCCAGTAGACTATGAACTTCATCCCTAAACCCCCAGCTTCAGGACTGAGGGGAAGGGAAGGAAGGGAGAAGGCAGACAAATTTCGCTTTAATGCTCCTGGGGATCTGTGCTGGAGGCAGCCAGGTAAGGGCAGTGAACTGCTTGGTCCTTGGAGGCACTACTTGGTGTCCTGCAGACTGTGGGATGTTTTTCTAATTTTACCAGGAAACTGTCGCTCCCAGCTACTTAGGGAGGAGTGACTGGGCTATGTCATTGCTAGATGGAGGAGGGGAAGGGGTGTCTGCTGGTGAATCCTCGTCTAGGCATCACGTAAGAGGTTATTTTCTTCTGTCTATTGTAGTTACCATCTCATTTTTCTGTAATTATCTGGGGGGCTTTGTTTTCTCATCTTGGAAATATCTTGAAGTGTTAAGGTTGGAAGTGACTACAGAGTAACTCCAGAGGTGGTGAAGGGGGCAGAAAGAACCGTAGGGGGAGGTCAGAAGCACAGGGTTCTAGCCCAGCTGGCTCAGCTTTGCTGCTCACCTTTTGGGTGATTTCTCCCCTTCTTTGGCCTTTATTTTGTCACCTGTAAAAATTGGCACAAACCAGTCGACCTTAACTTTTTGGGGATTGTAGGTCTCCCTGAGTAGTTTTGTGAAAGTATATGCTGTCTATCCCAGAACTCCAGCCTCAATCTACTCAATAACCCCCTGAGAATGGGGGCCCAGGTCTCTGAATTTTTAAATACTTGTATAGATGAGTCACATTTAGCCAGTCTGGAGACCAGTGTTGGGAAATTGAGTAGAATTTCATCCTACTATTTCCTTTATATGCACATCCTTTCTCGTGATGTATTCTTTTGCCACAGTCCTGTGACACAGGAAGGGCCGGCCAGTAGCCTTGGTCATCTTAGATTTGCCCTTGTTGATATTCTCAGGGTAAATGTCTTTCCTTTCCCCTGATGGCGTTCTTATACTGTCTTCTGATCATCATTGCTGACTTTGTTTTCAGCATCTAAAAGTTTCCATAACTGTAAGGCTTACTTCTTCCCTGCAGTCTTCTGTGTTTTTTAGTTATTCATTCATCGGCACTCGCCTTGGAAAGTCAGTGATCAAAATAGCACCAGTGTGTAGGGATGAGCATTGGAAGAGCTCAAGCAGAGAAGACATAGGAGTTTCTGCAGGGCTGTCCTGGGGTGGTTCTTGATGAGGCCAGCTGGGGAAAAATCTAGGTGGCAGATGTTGGCACACTCTAAGAAAAAGCATCTTGTGAAAACCTTTAAGTTAGATGGACTTCATCAAGAGTTGATGAACCTCCCACCTCCAGGAGTGTTCAGGCAAATGTGAGATGCATGCATTGGACCAGATGACATGTGAGGCCTTGGTCAACTCTAGACTTGTTTATATAGGCTTGGAAAGATTTTTAAGTTTTCTCCTCAGTAGGTCACTTAGGTGGGCCAGGTTTGACAGTTCACTGAGCTCCTCTTAGGAGCATCATAATTTGGTTTTGTTCCCTTCTCCAGGTACTTTTGGGAGGGAAAAATAGAAGCCACTAACATCCTGTTAGTGAGTGAGGATATGAGCATAGGGGGGGGGTCTGTTTTTTTTTTTTTTTCTTTTTTGAGACGGAGTTCCGCTCTTGTTGCCCAGGCTGGAGTGCAGTGGCGCAATCTCGGCTCACTGCAACCTCCACCTCCCGGGTTCAGGTGATTCTCCTGCCTCAGCCTCCCAAGTAGCTGGGATTACAGGCATGCACCACCACACCCAGCTAATTTTGTATTTTTAGTAGAAATGGGGTTTCTCCATGTTGGTCAGGCTGGTCTCGAACTCCCGACCTCAGGTGATTCGCCCACCTCGGCCTCCCAAAGTGCTGGGATTACAGGTGTGAGCCACCAAGCCTGGCCCATAGGAGGTCTTGATAGGGGAGTGAGTGAGACCATGGCCTTTTTCCAGGTTCCAATTAAAAGTTAGCAGAGATAACTGACTGAGGTGTTTCCCCACATAAGATGCCCTGGGTTCATTTGTAAGCTAGTGACAGGGCCTGGTGACCCCAGAGGAAAGCTGTCTCCTAAATGACCAGATGAATGAGCAGTGGCAGCACTGGGGATCAGGTCCTAAAGCAGCATTTTTTAGTTTTTGTTTGTTTGTTTTCATCTATAGTTAATGAAGACAAAGACTTCCAGGGTCTTCATGCTGTCCATCTGCATCAGGTAAGGTTGGCATCTCTTCTCACTCCTTTTCCATAGGACCAGCCAAGGTACTAAGGGAATGACCTTGAAAAGCTAGAGACCTGGATACCAACGAGCCACCTTCTATGTGACTCTAGGCAAGTCCCTATCCCTCTCTGACCCTCAGATTCTCCATGTGTATAATGAGGGGCTAGAATAAGATAGTTTAAACCAGTGGCCTTCAAAATGTTGGTCTCAGAACCCCTTTACACTTTTAAAAATTGAGACCCAAAAGAACTTTATGAGTTATATAAAAGTTTACTGTTTTAGAAACTAAAACAGAATATAAAAATATTTTTATTTCATTTAAAATGATAAAACCATTACATATTAACATAAATAATGCATTTTTAAGGAAAGTAATATTTCCTAAAGACAAAAAAATTTAGAAGAATGACATTTTACATTTTAGCAGATTCTGGCTTAATAAGACAGCTGGATCTCCTCAAACATCTTTAAATTCTAGGACACTTTAAGCTCATGGTGATAAAGTCAGGTCTTTCAAAATTTAGTTTTGTTTGAAAACATCAATTTTATCATTGGCCATACATGATGTCAATTGTCTTTATTTGAGTGGTGGGCTCAATTTATTCATATTTGAGGAAGTGCCTACCTAATACTCAAGCCTGAAGTAACTATAATTTGTAGAAATGACCAATTATGGTTACTTGGACTTGAAAGTAAAATTGGTGTTCCACCAAAAAAAAAAAAAGTTTAACTTGTACTAAAACAATCAGACACACAGTGAACTTAGGCATGTAGTAGAAATGCTTTATGTGTACTTCCTACCAGTGTTTTGTCACACAGAATATTGAAAAGGCATGTACACAAGGATTGAAATTTAATTAAAGTAGTAATTTTGCCTACTTCATCAGAGATGCTAAGTGAAATTGACTTTTTAGAAATCCAACTGTGTGGCAGTGAAGAATATAATGACAATGAGTACAGGTTAGTGTCACTGTCTCAACTCATGCTGAAGTGCCAGCAGTTTTACCTTTTTTTTTTTTTTTTTTATACGGAGTCTCGCTCTGTTGCCCAGGCTGGAATGCTGCAGCATGATCTCAGCTCATTACAGCCTCTGTCTCCCAAGTTAAAGAGATTCTCCTGCCTCAGCCTCCCAAGTAGCTGGGATTATAGGTGCCTGCCACCATGCCTGGCTAATTATTATTATTATTTTTGTTTTTATTTTTTGGTAAAGACAGAGTTTTGCTACATTGGTCAGGCTGGTCTTCAACTCCTGGGCTCAAGTGATCCACCTGCCATGGCCTCCTAAAGTGCTGGGATTAGTGCTGGTTCACACCACACCTGGCCTGTTTTTTTTCTTTTAAACCATTAGTGCAAATGTCAACATAGTAAAAGAACAAATAACAAAATAATATTGTTATGAAAGTAGTTTTGGCCCCAAGGACCCCCTAGAGTCCTGGAGATCCCCAGGGGTCAGTGGACCTTCACTTTGAGAACCTCTAGTATAAACCTTTATCATTCTGTCATTCAAAGTGGAATTTTTGGAATTGGCATCACCTGGAAGCTTTCAAGAACTGTAGAATCTCCTGCTCACCCCAGACCTACTGAATCAAATTATAGTTTAACAAGACCCCCAGGCGATTTCTCTGCACATTAAAGCTTGAGAAGCACTGGTCTAAACCAGTGTTTCTCATAACTGCCTGCTATGTATTAGCATCACTTGGACACATTTTTCAAACTACCAATTTAGGCCCCACCTCACAGATTTCGACTTAATTTGGCCAGGGCGGGGATCAAGTATAGTGGTATTAAAAAGCACCTTTCTTTTTAGATGACTCTAATGTGGTCACCTAAATCTTCTCAGGTTGACTCTAACATAGGGCCAGAGATGCAAACCACCTATATGGATGATGAAACCTTTTCTTTACTTCTTAGGGAACCAGGATTCTGTGAATACATGGTTACATCTGGGTCTCAAACTAGCTATAGAGGGGGCCCTTATGATACCACTTCAGCAGAGGTGAGAGAGTAAGGAACCATTGGTAGAGCCAGTACTGTTGAGAAATTAAAATTTTAACTGGTGAGGGACAGCTTCAGGGTTAAGAGAGTTGGACCTCCTACCTTGAAACCTGGCTCCCCACCTGCCACTTGTTCCATAGTGCTTGGAAAATATGAATACTTTCTGTACCTCAGTTGCCCCTTCTGTAAAATGGGGATTATACAAATAGGTTGTTATGCATATGGAAATTAATATGTGAAATCCATAAATGAAAGACTTTATCAGTCTCAGCTCTTATTACTAATGTGTTAAAAATGTCTTTGAATTCTGTATGTCCGCTTATAAAAACACGTAAGTTAACAAAATTCATTATCTTCAGGCACCCAACTTACAGAATGTTTAAGCATACATGTGAAGCAACATGTGAATGTATACATGTGCTGTGATTTATTAAGCATGTTATGGGAAGTTTAAAGTACCTCATTCAGCAGAAAGGAGGCAGAGGATTATAATCCTCATTCGACAGATGGGACACTGAGGTCCAAGTCCTCATGTTTCTTCAGCCTAGAAAGTGAAGAGAACTTGTACTGTGTGACAAGGGCCAGGTGAAAGAAACAGGAGAGGAGGAGAGATTCCTGTAGACCTGGATTGTCAGGGAAGATCCCTTGGAAAAGGTCAATGGTTGAAGTGGACCTTGAGGGATAGAGAGGTTTTTTTGTTTGTTTGTTTGTTTTTGAAGCAAGAATAGGCTTTTGATTAATCAGCAGGAGCAGGTGGAATCTAGGTGGGCAAGAGAATACAGAGATACTGGTGGGGGGATTGTTTTGGGAAGCGATGTGCATAGGATAATAATAAAAAGAGTAGCTAGCATTTAATGAATGCATACAGTGCCAGCTGGTGTACTGGGTAAGTGCTTTGTATACTTTGTGTTAATTAATCCTCAGCAGTCCAGTCATGTAGGGCTTTTTTTTAAAGGAGCATTTGAAGAAAACTAAGTGACTTGTCCATAGTCAGACAGCTAGTAGGGGCAAACTTAGAATTTGAACCCATGTTTGTAAGACTGTAAAGCTATCTGGCCTAACTGGCCACTTGTTGACAGATGGGAAACATAGGCTAGAGAGTGACAGGCCGTGGACCTGGACAGGTGGGGTGAGGCAGGTTGCAGAGAGCCTCCCATGAGGCTGGCCAGTTGGGTTTTATCACATGAGTTGATTCTAATCATAGTCACTCACAGGGCTTTGCTTTCTCTCCAAAGGCTATACATACTTTTGAAATCCCAGAGGTCTTCAGTCTCCCTGTGGGTCAAGGAGATGTGCAGTATTTAAAGTGGATTGAGGACGGCATGGAAGAGGATTGAGTGGGGAAAGCTTTTTGTGCATTCTGCTGGCTATCTCCAGTGGCTGCCTCCAGCCTTCATCAACTGCACTCTGGGGAAGAGGAGGACACCTTCTACCTCCCAGCATCTCTGGATTCCATGTTCCTGTCAGCACGGAGGAGCTAAATGGCCTGTGGAGGCTGAAGGTCTGAGGCTTCTAAAGCTGGAAGAAAAGGCTGGGCCAGTCAGGCCAAGCAAGAACATAGGGTAACTTGTCTCTGAGTGCTTCATGGTTAAGGGGGATAAGGGGGCATGAGGACACGAGGATGGTTACATGTAGTGACTGAAGGGAAGAGGCAGTGAGGGTGAGACTTGTCATCTTGAGTCAGTAGGCCTACCTCAAGTGCCTAGGATGTAATTGCTTTGCTGCTTCTCATGGAGAGTGGCCCTAGTGACCTTGTTCACCTGGAAGAGTATGGGATGAATGTCTCCTCCTACGGGGACTGGCAAGTGCTTTATCAAAAGGATAAATTGCTAATGGTGGCATTTCAGGATTATTTCTCCTTGCTAAGAGGCTTTTGTTGGTCCTGAATGCTGAGGAGTTAGGACTAGGAATGGACTCCATGAACCTGTGTATGACTCAGGGAATATTAGGACTTTGGCACAGCCTCATGGGTTGGGAGTAAGTCTTGGCTCTTCCCTAGCCTGAATGACAGATACCAGATTGTTCTGGTGTTTTGTCAGTGAAGATGTAGATTCTGAGCCCACCAAACTACCCTTTTCACTTGAACATAGAAATAGCCCCAGGAATCGGACAGACCTGTGTCTTTAGGTTTGTTTCATAGAGCCCCAGGGGTTGACAGTAGTACCTTGGAGACTGCCTGCATGGGGATTTTTTTTAAAGTGTTCTTTGTTAAAGGTTTGTAAACCACCTCTCTCAGCCAGTTTTCATTTTATAAATTACTGCAGGAAACTGAACTGCATGGAGGTCCAGAAAGTGGGCAGTGCAGACTGTAGTGCTGGTAACTACTGTACTTCTTGGATCTTCGTGCTCCCAAATACCAAATGGAAGACGATCTCTGAGAGTCCTTTGCAAAGATCTTGTAGGGACTTTAGGCTGGGGCCTTTGGGAAGTTCCTGAGGATTCCAATGGAGATTTTGAGGGATTGTCTTAGAAGAACAAAGAGAATGATAATGGTGATGTCCCTACTTTTTACAACAGATCATGTTGTGATATATATGCAAACCTGTGTAAAGTAAACCCTATCTAAAATGTGCTGGGGACCCAAGATGGACTGCCTGTATTGCTTCCAGGATAAAAGTCCAATTTCTAGCTCTGGTTTTTATAACCTTGCTTCAGCTCACCTTTTCCGTCATCATCCCCTGCATCTGCTCTCCCACGCTGGGAAATGGATGGCTCCACTATACTGTGTGATATTATTGCTATGTTCATGCCGTACCCTCTGCCTGGAATGCCTTTCTGCATGAATGCCTGTGAAATGTTGCTGCTCCTTTGTATGGCCTGGCTTCCATGGTTGGCAGGAATCTCTTCTTTTGTGGTATTCCTGCCATCTTTGTGCATCACAGTCAGCTTAGTATTCCTAGATTGTAAGCTACTTGAGGATGGGGCATGTCTTGCACCTGTTTGGCAAATTGATGTTTAAAGTATTTAAATAACTAAAGCTCTCTCTACAGTACATAGTCACTTGTGATTTATGGAATTGGCAAAATTCAACTTTTTTCCTTGAATATTCTTAAAGTGAGACTAATTCCAAAGGAGATTTTTCTGTCTGTGGCCTTCATTGGGTGGTTTGCTGTTAGAAAGCTTTTGGTGGCCTTCCTCTTCCCTGGTGTCAAGGTTGACTGTAATAGGAAATGGGACGGGAGAGGGCCATCTCTGCCAGGCATTGTCATAGGTTCTTAACATTATTTAATCCTTATAATGCAATGTTTTCCTCACTTTACAGATGAAACCTGAGACCAGAGAACATGTAACATGTAAAGTACATGGCAGAATTAGGATGTGAACCCAACTCTGATTCTAAACCTAATGCTCTTACTCTTTCATGCAGAGGTTCAGTCAGTTCTTTGTAGGCCATAGATCCAGAGAAGCTGCCGTAGCCAAAAATAAAGTTGTTAGTTTTTAAAACATCTATGTGGTAAGTTGGTCTGGCACTTAAAAATGTATCGTTTGCCGGGCACAGTGGCTCATACCTGTAATCCCAGCACTTTGGGAGGCCAAGGTGGGCGGATCACGAGGTCAAAAGATCGAGACCATCCTGACCAACATGGTGAAACCCCGTCTGTACTAAAAATTAGCTGGGTGTGGTGACACATGCCTCTAGTCCCAGCTACTCAGGAGGCTGAGGCAGGAGAATCGCTTGAACCCAGGAGGCAGAGGTTGCAGTGAGCCGAGATCTTGCTACTGCACTCCAGCCTGGCGACAGAGCGACACTTCATCTAAAAAAAAAATAAATGTGTTGTTTACTACTCACCACAGATCTGCAGGAGTTCACTGATCTCTGGGGTCTGCCTTATTGCCAACTTATGTGGTTTGGTCACTATTACAAACCGTCATCCCAGAATGATGATGCAGAGGCTAGGGCTAGGACCCAGACCAGTGTTTCCGCGTGGGAATTCCCTCCCAGTATTTCTTCGGAAATGTATGTTTTTTGAATCCATAAACCCTAGAAAAATCAGTTGAGGAAATGAGAAGTATTGTAATTATTCTGTGAATACTAACACTTACCATTATAGAGACATTACTAGTTTGAAAGAATCCAACTTCATCGAATACTAACGTACTGAATTGAAGGCTGTAAGAACTGAGACAGGAGTATAGCAGAGAGAAACAGTCACCATCTAATTAGCCCTACTTTTGGTTGCTGTGATGTCATTACGTCTGTATGTCTGGCCATATCATCTGCTAATGGTGAGTTCTTGCAAATAAAATGATTTGATAAACAACCTAGCATACTTTATACAAATCTTACGAATGGTGTTCTGAGAAATAAACTTTGGAAGCAAAATAAGTTAACAGTCTGGACACGATTGATTCTATATTCTGTTTACCTTGCTCTAGGATATTCAAATGTTATATTTATTTGAATGCTATCCAATATATGTTGCCTGACATCTTCCTGTCTTTTAAATATTCTCTGTACGCTACAGTTCTTTGTAAGTAAAAACAGTCTTAATATGTCTACTTAGTAAACAGAGTGTTTCCAGATACCTATGATAATGAAGAAAAGAGTATAAAGAATGAAGTATTTTAAGAATAACTTATGATTTGGGGGATTTCTGAGAATTCTACTTCCTTGTCCCTAAATTCCAAAGGTAAATGTTAGTTGTGAATTTGGAAATACTAGACTACAGAGAAGCAGACACTCTCTAGCCTGGGAGGCCCACTGATCTTAGGAGGGTCCATACAGCTGCTTATTGTAGACCTTGCACTAGAACCCAGGTCTTTTGACACCTGGTGCCACTTTTCATTCCATTCCATTAATTATAGCCCAGAGAATAACCACCACCACCACCACCACCCCCCCCATCCCCCCCACCCCGCCCAACTCCCATTGTGGTTTTACTCTGAGGACAGATAAAAGATTGAAGCTGATGGAGTGGTAGAAGGAAGTGGGAGCCATAGTGAATGAAGACGTTTAAGGGCAGATGTTAACACCACTAAGCCCTTCACTCGGGATTACAGGCTACACTTTACCCCTCAAACTGTAGAATTCAGTGGAATCCGTGGCCTTTACCTCTCTATAGATGACCTTTTTCCTACCCCTTCACATCTCCTGTTTTTTTCCTCTCCAAACTGCCCTAGATTTAGAGGTTTATTTTGAAGTAATAATCACACACAGCAAAGTCTCTCCCAACACCTGGGGAGCAGATGTGCTGGGATTATCACTGGTATTTGAAGGGTGAGAAACTGAAGGAAAGGAATCTGACTAAAGTGGCACAGGTTAGAACTAGCAGAGTCAGGTCTAGAACTCATTTCATATTTCTAGAATTGTGTGATGATGTACTGATAAAGTTCTTCGGTGCCTGCACCTAAGTATTATAGTAGGGTCAATTTCTAAGTTCATTTTCCGTCTTGTACCTCTCAGTGGCCCTCAACGAATGTTTGTTGCCCCCACAGGTCGGGTACTCGCAAAAGATTCCATTATCTCTCTGGCAGTAGGGGTGAGAATGTTGCTGGCAGTGGTAAGAGTGGCAAGGTGGCCAGAGGACAGGGTCCTGCCATTCCTCCTCAGCCTCCAGTAAACCAAGAGCAAAAGCCAGAGCCAATTCCTTCTGATACTCAGCAGCTAATTCATTACAGGGAAGACAGGTGATTGTTCAAAGGGAGCTTTTAAATCATAAAACAGACACATTAATTATAACTTTAACAAATGTTATTAAAAGCAGCAATTAAAAACCATGAATCTTTTTGAAGGTGCAGAGGGTTATAAGGTCAGTTGGCAGTAATGCAGCTATTATCTGGTATGAATGAAATGCTGGGGTGGGCAGTCAGGGTGACCTCATTAGGCCTTGTGCTATCTTCCCGGGTGGTGAAGACACCCCTTCCCCGCTTTTCCCTCTCCAAGCCCAGAGCCTCCCCAGAGCCCAGGCAGGGAAGGTCCAGATGTACTGTAACAGGATTGCTCGTCCCAGGCTATCTCAGAAGTCTGGAAAGCAGGCCTAGGAGGTTGCTGGGCTCTCTGAAGCCAGGCAGGAAGCTACAAATTGAATCCCAGGTCCCACAGCACCCCTGGGCTAGGGGCTGGCTTCTCAGCTCCCCTTCCACCTGGCCCCAGTTGGCCCCTGTGGCAGCAGCTGTGGGGCTGAGAAAGGGGAAGAACTGGGTCCAATGCCAGCTTATCTATGCCTGGGCTGTGCCAGGGAAGCAGAGGAAAGTGGGTGGGCTGTGCACAGGTGAGGTCCCCCTTAAAAGGCACTGCAGGAGCTGAGGTCTAAGATGGGGGGCATCTAAACTATCTCAGGGACCCCCTGAACACTCACAGGTAGAGAGGGGTCAGGCCTAGTAATGGAAAAACAGCTCCTGCAGGCCTGCTGCCCCACCAGTGCCTCTTGCTCTACCACCACCTTCGCCTTCCTGCTGGCGGCCTGCAAAACCAGCCAAGCTGGAGGCCACAGCAGCAGTTGGCAAGGCTGGTCCCCATCTGGTGCCCACCCTCCACGTCAAGGCACTTTTGTCCACTTTCCAATCAAGTGAGTCAGTTTCTAATATCTCTGGAAGCAGCAAAACATGAGGGGTCCTCTTCCCCCTCCCAATTTTGGTTTCCCTCCAGATGAGGCAGAATTTGAATGTTGTTCCAAAAATTCTCTTTCAAACCCCGACTGGCAAGAGCTTCCCTTTGAGGGAACTGAATGATGCAGGCCCTTTAAAAATTTCAACCTATCCCAAAAAGTGATTGTCCATTTCAGGGCAGGGCAAGGGACATGAAAGAGGGTGAGTCCCCTGTGCTTCCCTATGGGACCAAAGCTGGTTGATGGGCTGAAAGAAGGGGCGGGAGCTGAGCTTTCACATTTAGTTGCAGCACTTGGGCCCTGGAAGTGGGCCACGGGAAAGCCAAGGGAGGAGCCAGCAGGCCCAGAGGGACTGTGTGGCTCTGTGTGTGAGTACACTTAGGCATGTGGTGGTGTGGCCGTGTGGGGCTGTCTGCGTGCCTGGAGCTGAAAGTACAACACACGTGGATGGAAACTTGTGGGAGTGGGTGTATATTGTCTGCTGTGTGGTGTCTGGTGGGTCTGGGGGTGGGAGGCACCAGAAACAGGTTTGGCACGACATGGTTTCCCTCCTACCACCACTGCCCAGCCCCGTCCCCCAGGTTTGGAAGGATGCCTCCATTCCAGCAAGGCCAGGCCCAGCTCTATGGAGACTGAGGGGGTGTGGCCAAAGCTGACACTGACCTCCAAAGCTGACACTGGCAGCCTTCACTCTCAGCCTGGACCCTGGTGCTGGTGCCTTCTGAGGCAGACCCAGCCCTTCACTCTTCAGATCCTCGCAGGCTTTCACAGGGGCTTTCTCCCACCCTACCACCTCTCTCCAAGGGCAGTGGGGAGTGGCAGGAAAGTGGAAGAGAACAGCACTGAGCAGCATCCTCTTATCCATCTTCTCCCAGGCTCTCTCAAAGGTGCCTGTTATGTAGTCCCTGGGAAGACTGGCTGCCCCACAGGTCAGGTGTAAAGGGTATCCAGCGGAGGGACAGCTGTGCACACACAGGATGTGCAAACACACCCAAAAAGGGGTGAGAGGTCAAGGCACACAACTGGGGACAAAGACCTGGGCCTCAGGAGGAAGGGTCCCAGAGCAGGGGACTCAAGGTCAGAGGAACAGATAAACAGAGTTTGAGGGGTTGTGGAGTGTGTAGAGACACAGGCACAGGGGTAATGAGCCTGAGGAGGCCCTGGAACAGAGCTGGTACAGCAGAGAGATGCAGGCCTTGGCCTGGAAGGCAGGCAGGCAGGCAGGCAGGGCCTTCTGCCAGGCACTTGCAGCTCTGTCCTGCTTCCTTCTCCCACCCCAGCCTGGAGAAAGCTGGGGAGCCTATGGCTTCTGCTGCTCCTCCTTTGGTTTTCAGGACCCCTGGCACCCCTGGGGGCTAGTCAGTAAGGGGTGGTCCCTTCCCACTCCACCAGGTACTGAACCTTGCCCTCAGGTGTGACCCTCCGAGCCAACACCTGGTACTTCTCCCCACAGGCCAACCGCCCAGCTGCACCAAAGTAGTTGGTGATAGATGACTTGAGGTGGGACAGGGATGAGTCATCTTCACTGATGCTCTCAAATGTGTGGCTGTCAATGCCTTCATCTGGCCGCTCGGGGACTGAAGCCCCCTCTGCACTGCTGTCCGAGGGGCAGCGTCCATCCAGCTCAGCTGCCCACCGCTTTGCCCGCAGGGGCATGTATGCTTTGGCTGCCAGCTTCCTCTTTCTGCTGCCCACTGTCCATCTGTATCAGGAGTGGGAGAGGAAGATGATGAGAATGAGATAGAACCATCATGGTAGATTCCTCTCCCTGAGCCCTCCCCTAGTACCAGGAAAGTGGAAGAGAACAGTGCTGAGCGGCACCCTCTTATCCATCTTCTCCCATGCTCTTTCAAAGGTGCCTGTCATGTAGTCCCTGAGATAATCTATTCCCAAGGCATAGATTATCTTACCAGATCCTCACAAGAGCCCTGTGAGGAGGGAAACTGAGGGTCTAGAGGAGAAAACCAGGTAGGGAGTGGCAGAGCCAGGATTCAAACCTATGAACGTCCAACTCCAAAGCATATGCTCTTACAGCCAGGATCCCAGCACTGCAAAAGTGCAAGAGCACCATTCTCTGAGCCTCCTGAGGCCATGCAGTGCAGGGGCCCTGCTTATCCTGCCTTGCCCCTCACCAGACTCGTGGAACTAGACAGGTCATATAGGGCTGGGGGTTAGGGACTGAAGGACCCTATACCCCAGACCTTGGATAGAGAGGCTGACAGACAGACACAGACACACACACACACATACACACACACATATACACACAGAGGTGTTAGAGAAATGGACATACAGACACACAGGACAAGGCACAGATTCAGATGCTTAGAGACAGAAACCGAGACCTGAAGTGTGGTGAAACCAAAGAAACAGGAAGAAATAGGCCAGGCATGGTGGCACACACCTGTAGTCCCAGCTACTCGGGAGGCTGAGGCATGAGAATCACTTGAGCCTGGCAGGCGGAGGTTGCAGTGAGCTGAGATCATGCCACTGCACTCTAGTCTGGGCAACAGAGCGAGACTGTCTCCAACCAACCAAGAGGAAGAAAGAAAAATACAGAGGCAATAGCAGAGGACACCTAGACAGATGTCAAGAGACACAGACTCCAAGACAGATCTCTACAGGTACTATGCCATTGTACTTTTTGTTTCTTTTGGAGATGGAGTCCCACTCTGTCACCCAAGTTGGAGTGCAGTGGCACGATCTCGGCTCACTGCAACCTCCACTTCCCCAGTTCAAGCGATTCTCTTGCCCCAGCCTCCTGAGTAGCTGGGATCACAGGCATGCACCACCATGTCTGGCTAATTTTTTTTGTATTTTTAGCAGAGGCGAGGTTTCATCATGTTGGCCAGGCTGCTCTCAAACTACTGACCTCAGGTATCTGCCCACCTCGGTCTCCCAAAGTGCTGGGATGACAGGCGTGAGCCACAGTGCCTGGCCAGGCATTATACTTTTAATTCTACTTTTGCAAGGGTCTCAAATATCTTAAAATGCAGTGCAGCCTGAGTGCAGAGGAAATCCCTGTGCTCGACCACTCCCCATACTGCTGAGGACCAGCTGTTGCCAGATCAGCTGTATTGGAGATGGGCCCCCAGGGATTTCTGTCCCCACTCCTAAATCTTCCACCCTGCAGGATGCCATCTTCTGTCTTCCCTTCTGTCAGGCTTCTAAATAAATGGCTCTTTCCCTTAGAGACTCCAGAAGACAGGCACCATATTCAGACAGCCAAGAATCAAGGTCAGGGAACCTTGTAGTCCAAGAGGCAGAGACATGCAAGCTCATGGCATGCAGAGGCCAAAAGTGAAAGAACCTCTGGTCCAACAACCCCAGAACTGGAACCATCCAGTGGGAGGTGTTGTACAACCTTCTGCAGCAGGTGAAGCATTCCAAAGGGATGGAACCACGGGAGCCTGAATGCCTGTACTTAGACCCCATCTAAAGCCCCCATGACTCAGAACCAGAGGGTCCGAGAGCCAGACTCACAACCGCAGAAGGCCAGGTACTGCCCGCTAGAGACTGAGACACATAGAATGACCCACACATGACATAAGTGGGAAGTGGAGGGGCTGGGAGGAATGATGGTCCTGGCAAAATGTGAACGCCAGACCTCCAGGAAGCTCACCTGGAGTCATAGGAGAGGCTGGTGGAGGCAGAGCCAGAGGTGCTGGCAGCGTCGGTGGAGTCGACATCTGAGAAGAAGGTCTGGCCTGAGCTGGCACTGAGAGGAGCAAGACGGTGAGCCTGCTGGTGGCCCGGCCAGCAAGGTCCTGCCAGCCTGGCCCGCAGGGTCCCCTAACATGCATCCTTCATCCCAGCGGAGGCCCATCTTCCCACAGCTGAGCTTCCCACCACCACACCTGTTTCCTACCCAGCCACCCTTTAACCCTTCAAAGTCCAAGAAGTCAAGAAAACCTCCCAGAGCACCCTTTCCTGGTGGTGACGTAAGCACTGGTGCCAGTAACTCGAGCGTAATCCGAGGCACCTGTGCAACACTTCACAGGTCAAGAGTGCTTTCATTTGCATTATCTTGTTTGAGGAAAATAGCTGAGGAGGTTCAGAGAAGTTAAGGAATTTTAGGTAAAGCTACATAGCTAGTACTGATAAGCAGGGTCTGGAGCTCAGGTCTGAATCTAAAGCCCTCCTGTGTCCTCAGGAAAATACTAAATGACCTTTAATAATTTGGGAAATAAAATGATAGAAGATGCAGTTCCTCCCTTGGGCGTACTTAAGTACGGGGTGCTGTGGAATACAAAGGAGGGCATCTAGCTCAGCCTGGGGAGGGTTAGTGAAGCCTTCCTGGAAGAAGCAGGGTCCTGAGTTTTCAGACGGGCTAGGGCAAGGCAAAGGGTATTTCAGGCAGAGGGAGCAACATGAGCAAAGATGAGCAGGCATCAAACAGCACGGTCAATGTGGATATCCATGGGGCGAGGCGGGGAGAAGCAGGAGGGGAGGGCTGGAGAAGAGGGGAGGGCCGGAGAAGAGGGGAGGGCTGGAGAAGTGGGGAGGGCTGTGGCGCTCTGGGAACAGGGATGTTATGCTGAAAGCTCTACTGCAAAAAGCCCCTTCAGGCAGACTCGCGCAGCAGGGATCCTTTTAACTGGGGGCTTGACTTTCTGCTTGGTTCCCTCCCCATCTCCAGAGCAGACTTCTCCGCTAGGTCCCTCACTGATACCTTTTTAAACTTTGAATTTCATCCAGCGTGAAGTCAAATATGCTAGCCAGGTGGTGGTTGGTGCTCCAGGCTGAGGTGAAGTCACTCTGTGGACACAGGAAGGAGAGAGGGAGGGTCAGATAGTGAGTATCAAATCCGCCTCCCACACAGGCTGCCTCCTATCCAGCCAGGGCTGCTGAGGGCTGGGCCCTTCCTAGGGTAAGACCATCACTTATTCTAAGTCCTGACCAGGGAGCCAAGTCATCCCAGTTCTAGCCCTGCCTTTATCTCTAGCTGACTGTATGACCTTCACCTCTCTGGACCTGTTACTTCGACTGCAAAATGGGGACAATAACCCCTGCCTTGCTTCACTCTTAAGAGATGTCAGGGCCAGGCGTGGTGGCTCAAGCCTGTATTCCCAGCACTTTGGGAGGCCGAGGCGGGCGGCTCACGAGGTCAGGAGATCGAGACCATCCTGGCTAACACGGTGAAACCCTGTCTCTACTAAAAATACAAAAAATTAGCCGGGCGTGGTGGCAGGCGCCTGTAGTCCAAGCTACTCAGGAGGCTGAGGCAGGAGAATGGAGTGAACCCCAGAGGTGGAGCTTGCAGTGAGCCGAGATGGCGCCACTGCACTCCAGCCTGGGTGACAGAGCGAGTCTCCGCCTCAAAAAGAAAAAAAAAAAGATGTCAGGAAGTGCAGTAAAATTAAATAATGCTTCTAAACTGCAAAGTGCTGGGACATGAGGCATTGCTAGGATTACTGCCCACAGGGGGGGGCTTCAGGGAGGAGGTGGGGTTACTGAAGGAGGAAAGAAAGTGCTCTGGAACCCTGGTTCCAGGCTGGGCTCTGCCACTTTGATGTGTGGTCTCAGGAAAGTCACTGCCCCACCCTTCCCTCAGTGTCCCTACCTGGACAGTGGGGACAAGAATATTACCTGCTGTTGTACCCCAACTTTGGGTTCCTGGGAGAACTTGGGGGGAGATAAAGCAGGGGTCTTGGAATGCCTGGCTTAGCTGTAATAGGGACTGGCTTCTCCTTTAAGGGACATGAGAGAGTTCTCTGGGCCTGGGGGACTTAGTTTTTGACACAGGAAGCCCTAATATGTGCTGACCCTGTGTATGAAAATGGAGAGTAAGAAAACAAGGAACTAACACTGGGAATAGCATCTTCCAGCAAAAACTTTGATCTTTTTCTTCTATAAACTCGCCTTTTCTGCTGCTGGAATTCGTGAGGCAACAAACTGTGGAGACAGAAGAGGGAGAAGGTGGCCCCGTCAGAGCCTGAGGGCTCTAGGGTGGCCCAGAGGGAGGCGCCGCAGGGGCGGGGGTCACTGCAGTTGGGGAGACAGGCTCGGAACACAGCTGCACCTTCACAAGGAGGCCTGGGGAGGAGGGAGAGTCCTTGGGGGCAGTAGGGATGGGAGGGTGTGGAGAGGGTATAGAGGGCAGAAAAAGAAAAGGTGCCTCCCCAGGCACGTGCATCCAGATGCCCGGCCCCCCAGTGCCAGGATGAGGGGGCTCAGATGAGCCAGGAGAGTGAGGGACCCCTCACACACACTGCCTTCCCCTTCACCTCCTTGCCCAAGTCCTAATCCAACAAGGCTGGGTCCTCAGATCTGGCTTTTCCTCCCTGCGAGGCAATGAGGGGACTGTGGTGGTGAAAGGAGTTGGGGATCTGGGATCTGGGATCCTGCTCAGCCACTACCTGGCCCTCTCGGGGTCCTACAGCTGGGACTGGCTGGGTGCAGGTCCTCCTTGCTTGCTTGGAAGCAGAGAAACCAAGTTTGGCGGCAGCCCTGGCCCCTGGGTCCCCGAGCACTGACCCAGGCTTGCTCTTTCCTCTCTTACGCAGCTCAGAGGAGGCACTGTTCTCATTTGGCAGCAGTCCCTTGTCAGGCAGCAGCTTCCCTGGTGGGTTGGGTGGGACACGGATGCGCAGGCGGAAGATGCACTTCTTCTTCTTGATCTCCTTCCCGCAGAGGAACCTGGGGGGTGGGCAGCGGGAGGAGGAAGCTCTGGAGTCCATCAGTTCATCCTCCTGGGGAGTGGGGTCAAGCATGACACAAGCCTCTCTGCCTCCCTGGACCCAGAGCTAAAATCCAGATGCCTCTGGAGATGCTGATTTCCTCAAAGCCCATGGGATGCGGGGTTCCAGGTAGAAGATGAGAACACAGCTGGTGCCTCCTCCCTGTGCTTCCTCCTGCACGAGTATGGTTCTTGCTGCTCTTCTCCCTTTTGTTTGCCTCAACCAGCCCCAAGGCCACCTCCTGCAGGAAGGCCTCCTCCAGCTCACAGTGGAACTCCTATGATCAAGATACTGGAACCTATTTCATTCTGTTCTCTGGTTTCCCCAGGAGACTGAAAGCAACACTGGCTGGGCTGCCCTGAGGCTGAAGAAGTGACCCAGACATAGCCCTACCCTCTTTAGTACAAGAGGCCCCCTGCCATCCCAATGGACAGTCCTCCATTAGAAGGGCAGGGGGCCTCTTGTACTGAAGAATAGGGCTTTGGGCGCTAAACCATGAGAATGTGGAAGAGAGAGTGGGTAATTCTGCCTAGAGGTGTCTGGAAGAGTTTCAGGGATGAGGACCTTGTTTTATTCCCCACCATGACCTTAGCACCCAGACAGGCCCGACATAGAACAGCAAATCAATGAATACTTGTTGATGGAACAAATGAGTAAAAAAGACTGAAGCACATCCTAGGCAAAGGGCAGAGCGTGAGTAAAAGTGCCAGGTAGGAAACCAAGGGCTCAGGATGGCTGGCACCCAGAATACAGAAAGCAAAGGGACAGTGGCAGAGGACACGGGCACAGCCTGGTCTTAAAAGGCCTTGAGTGCCAGGTTCAGGAGTCTGGGCATGCCTCTGTGGTGTGGTGAGGGACGTGACCAGCTGTGTGTACTGAGAACTCTGGATGGGAAGGCAGGGGCTGAGGGATGGGTCAGGAGGCTGTAGCCCACCTCAGATGATGCACCCATCCCTCAGTGCCTGGCCCATAAGGCCTAGATGTCTAGAGCAGGAGGGGCCCTCAGAGAGCAGGGGTGCAGCCCCCCTACAGAGCTGAGCCCAGTATCAACATGTGGCAGGCTGCTGGGGTGGTTGGAGTGGCTGTGCAAAGGAGGTGGGGTGCCCCCTAGATCTTGGAGAATGGAAATGATTCAGAGAGAAGGGGAGGAGGACCCAGGCAGGGAGCACAGCCTGAGCAAAGGCTATGAGGTAGGAAGAAATCTCACCTGTAGATGGCCCCACCACGCTCCCTCCCCACCCTGCACGCACCGGCTTTTGTAACTGTTCAGAGCATTGAGGAGATGCGGTCCTCGATCTGTCACAGGGGTGCTGGTGAGCTGTGGGAGAGCAGGCCAGCAGGACATCAGACCCAGGCACATGGCACATGGGGAGGCCCCAGCCCCTACTCCCTCCCTTCCATCTCCTGATGCTTCTGAGTCCTCCAGGTGAGGACCACTGACTCACTCCAGGATCTCAGATAAGCCTTTTCACCTTTCCAAGTTCATTCCCATCTGTAAATGGAGAGAATACCTCCTGACCTAACTGTATTGGGAGCTTTAAAAAGTCCATACCCTTGACCCAGTAATGATACTCCATGGAATCTATCATAGAATCTATGTATCTGCAGATACAACATGAAATGGGAACAAAACTTCACATACAAAACGGTGGCATTGTTTCTAATGGTGGACGAATGGGAAAGAAACTGCCCAACAGGAAGGAAACAAGTAAGCTATGGTAGAAACCAATGCAGCCGTTAAATTAGCCGGGCATGGTGGCGGGCGCCTATAATCCCAGCTACTCAGGAGGCTAAGGCAGGAGAAATGCTTGAACCCAGGGGGTGGAGCTTGCAGTGAGCCAAGATAACGCCACTTCACTCCAGCCTGGGCAAAAGAGCGAAACTCCATTTCAAAAAAAAAAAAAAACAAACAAAAAGTTTAATGAAGATTCTAATAATACGGAAAAGAATAATGTATACTAAAAATAAGATTATTTAAAATTGCATATACTGTATCATTTAAACCATGAAACAGAAAAAAATATTCATAGAAGAGACTCAGAAAGGAAATGTACCTATGCATTAATTCTAGTGATTTCTGGGTGGTGTGATATGGATTTTTAAAAAAGTATACTTCCTTATGCTTTTTGGTACTTTAAAGATTTTTCACCAGGAATATGTACAATTAAAAAAAAAATCAGGGCCGGGCGCGGTGGCTCAAGCCTGTAATCCCAGCACTTTGGGAGGCCGAGAC
>NC_045447.1:17950989-18037657 GCF_002776525.5 Piliocolobus tephrosceles | reverse complement strand
AGCGGTGGCTCAAGCCTGTAATCCCAGCACTTTGGGAGGCCGAGACGGGTGGATCACGAGGTCAGGAAATCGAGACCATCCTGGCTAACGCCGTGAAACCCCGTCTCTACTAAAAAATTCAAAAAAATACTAGCCAGGCGAGGTGGCGGGCGCCTGTAGTCCCAGCTACTCGGGAGGCTGAGGCAGGAGAATGGCGTAAACCCAGGAGGCGGAGCTTGCAGTGAGCTGAGATCCGGCCACTGCACTCCAGCCTGGGCGACAGAGCGAGACTCCATCTCAAAAAAAAAAAAAAAAAATCAGAAAAAAAGTTACTAAAAACCAACTCTGTGTGTATCTTTTAAGGTTTTATAATATCTTTTTTTAAAAAAAATTATCAAACACTGTAAATGAAGATGTTATTACATAAAATGTTTTGCAAAGCATAAAGGTTATTCTTTTAAAACTCCTTTTCATTGAAGGAGGATTTGGGGCAGTCTATAGAGAAGATGCCTCACTCTGTATGTGATGGAGGGGATTCTAAGGATGTCATTAGGGAAAAGAAGACACAGCACCCCCATGGGAGTGATTAGGGATCACTGGCTCCGGCTCTGGCTCAGCCCCAAAGCTCTGCTGACCACAGGCAAGTCACTCTCCAGCTCTGACTCTGAAGGTCTCCGTTTGTTACTTCACTCCATGGATCTGAGGCTCCCAGGCCCCTGGTGACCTACTATTCTACATAGGATCAGCAGTGGGCAGACCCACTCCATGTTGCATCCTAGCCAGGAAATCTGGAGTGGGTCAAATACTCAGCAGAGAGCTGTGTTCCAGCTAGACTTGATCTAGGGCCTCAGCTCCCCTCCACTGAGCTGCGGAGGCCCCAACCTGCCCATTGCCAAAATCTGGGACTGGGAAGGCCCTTAAAGGACACAGGCTCAGAGGCTGGACTCAGGGATGCAGCAACTCAAGGGTGAGAGTTGAGACCTCCATCCTAGTCCTGCACCGCGTGGCCCTGGGCAAACCTCTCTGTCTCCTGCCACTGACATCCCACAACCCCGCATACCTTGCCAAGCTGCAGGAGCTCCCAGTGGTGGTTGACAAAGGCCAGAATCTCCTCAAAGTCAAAGTACTTCTTCTTGCTCTGTACCCCCAGATTATAGAGGGCCAGGTGAACCACATCCACCCTGGGCAAGGGGGCAAGGAGGTGGGACCAGGTGAGGTGGCAGCCTGCTCAGCCAGCGTCACAGCTTTCTGGGTCCAGGCTGAGAGACAGGGGCAGAGCTGGGACCCAGTAGCTGGACATGGAATCGTTCCAGGAGGGAGGAGGGAGGGGAGAAGCTGGAAGGAGCAGCGGTCAGTTTGGACTAAGCCCCACCCTCTCACCATCGCAGGGGCAGCCTCTCGATGTACTCTGGGCCCTGGTTACACACGGAACAGAAGAACAGGTAAAACCTGTGGGTGGGCAGAGAGGGGGGCCTATGGTGGGAGGGGCTCGGACACCCCCCCAGTCCAGCCCCCTGATCTCCTCACTCGCCACCTGCCTTCCCATCATCTTCTCACTCCCAGGGCTGCTGGCCACTGGGGGGCAAGGACAGAGTAGGACAGGGACTAAGAGATACCCCATATTCCTTCTAGCCCCTGCCCTCAATCCCCTCCCCAGTTCTTGCCCTGAAGCATGGCTGAGTTCACAGAGAGTGAGCTGAGCTAGGTTGGGCTGCCATGGTCACCCTCTTCCCCACAGAGACAGACACACACGCAATCACAAATGACATGAGACACCAACCAAAAGATGCATAACATCAGGTTTGACATCCATAATGACTCCATTAGCTTAGCTCCATCAGCTAGAAGCCACGTTAAGTCGTCCACTTCCCCAGCAGCTTCCGTAACAACCCTGGGCAGGGCTGGCGCAAATACTGTGTCACCCCTTCTTCCCCAGACACTTAAGGGACTGGGGCGTAGGGAAGGCAGGCATTTATCTAAGGTATGCCACAAATCAATGGCAACTAGGGATGTGGCCCAGAATACTTCTTTATTGCCTCCTGGCCCTGCATAGCTGGGAGATCCCCTACCTTGAGCTGCCTCCATTAAACAGGTAGGCATACATTGTCACAGACCCCCTCTTGTCTGGAACCTGGCAGTCAACCTGCAGGAGTTGCTGCCATCCCTGCCCCCCTCCCACCATGCCCAAAGCCCAGTTGGACCAAATTAGCACCTACCGGTCTCCAAACATCATGGGCTCATTGAGGCACTGGGTGCAGGCCTCGTGGAACCACTGTCTGCACCGGTAACATTGCAGCATCCGCAGGTACCATCTGGAGAGACAGAGGAGCCAAGGTCAGCCAGAACCACACCCCCAGTCAGGTATGCGCTTTGGCAACCTTTCCCAACTTAAATTTGCCCTCTACTGGCAGAAAGGGAAGATAATTCAGTTACTGAGCACTTAGGCTGTGCCAAGGGAGGACCTGGGAGTTGGACATATACTCTCATTCGACCTCACAACCTGGTAAAAGATGGGGCACTGTCTCCATATTACAGATGAGTCACAGGTGAAATGGCTTGCTCTAGCTCACTCAGAAGGCAAGTGAAGGATGATGACTCAAATTCTGGTCTCCCTAACTTCAAAGGCTGTGCTCTCCTTGCCATGCCACAATGAAGCCACCATTTCTGGACTTGCTGCTTCCCAAACACTGCTGACAGGGAAACGTTTGCCTTGGAGACTACACAGGAGAATAATGGTTTCTGTCAGCTGCACGGGGGCGAGACTACATCTGGCTTTTCTCACCTGCAACTGTATCTGCTCTATCATGGTCATCCAATAACTATTCATGGAATATGAAGAGCAAAATACTCAATGCTTCATTGACACCTTGTCAGGTGAACTCCAGGTTAAAATGCAGATTCCTTGGTCCACTGCAGACCTATTCAATCTTTGGAGAAGCCTCTGGAATGCATTTTTAACAAGCATCCTGTGCAACCCTGCCCATAGGTGTTGAGAAGCACTGCGTTAATGCAAGAAAGGTTTCCATAAGCATTTCTCCATCTGACAATACTTGGGGAAGCTCATAGGCCTGAAGTTAAGGTTAAGCCCATTTGAGGGATGAAGTAGTTCAAGCATTGCCCAAGTTACCCCGCTGGAGCTTGGGGCTGAGATTCAGGACTTCAGAGGGTCCTGACGGCTGAACTTCCTGAGGCCAGAGACGCTACCTCTTACATCTATGGTTCCTTTCACAATGCCAAGTGCACTCAGCCCAAGGGAGCAAGCTCAGCTGCCATGACTACATAGGGACCCAAGTCAGCAAGGAAGCATCAGAGACTCTTGCCGCAGAGCCAGGACAAGAATTCCCTCCACAGTGGTCCCGACATAACATGCCCTTACCCCCAGTCCCCTACCCCTGCCTGATTGCCCATCTCCAGGGAAAACAATCTTTCCTATTTTTGGAGACAGGGTCGTCTTGCTTTGTCACCCAAACTGGAGTACAGTGGCATGATCACGGCTCACTGCAGCCTCCATCTCTCAGGCTCAAGTGATCCTCCCACTTCAGCCTCCTGAGAAGTTGGGACTACAGACATGTGCCACCGCGCCAGGCAGGAAAAGGATCTTAATATCTTACCAGCAGCCGGTTCCACTGACTCTGACGGTGAAAAGGTTATCTTGACTTTCATGCATTAGTACCACCACTACCACCAGTAACAGCTCCCATTTTTTCCAGAGTTTACCAAGTGCCAGGCACTATGTGAACCTCTATGTGAATTATGTAATTCACGCTCTGCTCATAATCACCACAGGATGGGGAAACTATTCAGAGAGCTGAGGCTCAGGGGTTGCACAGCTGGTAAGGGGCAGGGCCAGGACGTGGACGTCCAGGGAGGATTCGCACTATGTCCGGCCCAGGCTCTTAACCACACTTCCATACTTCCTCGTTTCCTACAGAGCTCCAAGGAAACACTTCTGCCCTCTAGCCCTGCTCCACAGTGCTAAATGCCACGCGCAGCCCGGCCCTCGGTTCTCCCCTTCAGGTCCCGCCCCCTCGGGCCCCACCCCGAGGCCTCCCCTTCGGGGGCCGCCCCTTGAGGCCTCGCCTCCTCAGGTCCTGTCCCCGAGGCCTTACTATTCCCTCCTCCCCACCCCGCCCCTCCACAGGGTGCTTCTCAACCAGCCCCACCTCCCTGGCACCCTGCTTGGGCTGTCGTAACCCGCCAGGTCCGCCTCCCGAGACCTCGCTCCAAGGTCTAACCTTCCGGGCCCGCCCCTCGAGGCCCCGCCCCCAGGTCTAACCTGCGGAGTTCACTTCCCGAGGTCCCGCCCTCAGGGCCAAACTTCCGGGCCCACCCCTCGAGGCCCCGCCTCCGTAGCGGCTGACACCCCAGTCCCGCCCCCCGAGGCCCCACACCCGCGGCTGACACTCCAGGCCCGCCCCTCGAGGCCCTGCCCCCACAGCACAGCACGCTGGGACAGCCCTCAAGGTCCCCGCCTTGGCTGACACTCCAGGCTCGCTCCCTATGGGCGGTCCCCACCGCCGATTCTCGGAGACCTGCCCTGCCGCCCGGGGGGCCCCGACCCCCTGCCTTACTCTCCGGGCCCGCCGCAGTAGCAATAGCATTGCTGCTGGTTGGTGCGGTGGGGCGAGTCCCACTCGAGCTCTTCGGGCTGGTAGGACAGCACCATCTTCACGGCCTGCAGCGTCCTGGCGATGGCGCCCTTCTTCAGCGCGCCGCCTTTCTGGGGGGAGACGAGGGCCCCAGTCAACCACCAGGTCCGGGTGGACCACGCGAGTCAGCACACGGCTGTCTATCGAGGGAAGTGCTGCCAGGGTTTGGGGGACCCGCAGATATTCCAATGTGGTCAGAAAAGCAAGAAGTTTTTTCTCATTAATTCCAAACCCATCCCCTCTATCCCAGAAGGAACTCCGTTGATAACAGAATTGAGAGTAATAAGCGCAATAAAGGCAACAATTACCAACATGTATTTACATGGATTTTCTCTTTTAATAGTAAAGTATCATTTATTGGTCCTGTTATTCCCGACACCAAACCCATCTCCACTTTACAGGTGAGGAAACTGAGGCTCAGGGAGTCTACAAATCCTGGCCAAAGACAGTGGCAGAGGCGCTATCTGTCTCCAAAGCCCAGGTGTGGCCCTTCTGCTTGGAGCTCAGGCTCTGTGATTGGAGTCTCTGGGCTGCCCCACTGGAGGAGGCAGGAGAGGCGGGGACTGGGGAGGATGAAAGGCTCACCCGCACAGCCAGTGCGAAGATGCAGCGTCGGCAGAACCAAGGTGTGAGCAGGGGCTGGTCGGCACTGCCCGCTATGGGGATGTGGCACTGCTGGTGGTAACCTACGGCAGAGGAGGGGGCAGTGAGCGCCCACAGGGACGCCGTGGCCCGAGGCCAGTTGGCCCAAAGGAGGCAGGACTGGGAAGGCTGAGGGAAGTCCTAGGAGCTCTGCCTGCCAGCTGCCGGGAGCCTGGCTGCTGATGCCCACCAAGGTGGCCAAGTCAGTATCCAGGCTGGGAATTAAATGACAGCATTGGCCAGTTGGAGCGGGGAGGGGGGGCACAGGAAGGTCTGACTTCAGTGCCTGAGCTCCATCTTCCCCACCCATCCTCTCCGTTTAGCAGGGCCCCAAATTACATACACCATCATACCCTCCCAGCTTTCCCCAGGATCTCCTCCCGAGCCCTCACTCACAGCAACTGGCCCCCTTTCACCCTGGAGTGCCAAGACAAACAGGAAGCCAACAGAGGCCCCAACAGGCTGGAGCAGTACCCATCAGGGGCCAGTGCGTGGGGACCCATAGGTTGGGGCCTTCTCAGGGCCCTGCTCTCTCCACTCACCCAGGCCACACTTCCCGCAGATGAGGATCTCATTCAGCGGCCCTGATGTCTTCCCCAGGCAGATGTTGCACTTGGGCTCCTCTCCTGGAACGCCGGCTGAAAGAGAGGCCCTCGAGGGTCAGATCCAGCTCACAGGAATGAGAAGTTTTATACTCACTCTACAGATGCCCAGCCTCTACTGTCTGCTAGGCCTAGCACTAGGCCCCACATGCCACCTCACTGAATCTCCCCAACCACTCTGAGATGCCTATCATCATTACCATTCTAAAGATGGGGAAACTGAGGCTTTGAGAGGTTAAGTCCCTTGCTTAGCTAGTAAGGAGAGGGTGGGATTAAACCTATGGCTATTTGACATCAAACCCTTTGTTCTCTTGACCACATCATGCTGCCTCTCCTGCCTTATTTAACTTGTTTTGTTAAATTGTCATTAAATAATTTTTTAACACTTTATTATGGGATAATATATCTTTTTTGTTTGTTTTGTTCAGATGGAGTCTCACTCTGTAACCCAGGCTGGAGTGCAGTGGCATGATCTTGTCTCACTGCAACTTCCGCCTTCCTGGTTCAAGCAATTCTCCTGCCTCAGCCTCCTGAGTAGCTGGGATTGCAGGTGCATGCCACCACGCCTAGCTACTTTTTATATTTTTAGTAGCGATGGGGTTTCACCATATTGGCCAGGATGGTTTCGAACTCCTGACCTCAAGTGATCCGCCTGCCTTGGCCTCTCAAAAGTTCTGGGATTACACACGTGAGCCACCGTGCCCAGCCTAGAAGTTATAATGAAACTCCATCTTCTCATTACTTATGAACTCATGGCCAATCTCGTTTCTACTATATTCCCACCTACTTCTCCTTCCTGTAATTATTTTAAATTGAGTCCCAGATACCCAATAGATTTTCCATAAATATTTCAGTATGTATTTCTGAAAGATCAAGACTCTTTTTAAAAAACATAATTTCAACACCTTTACTGCATGTAAAAGTTAACATAATTGCTTAATATCATTACCAAATTCAGTTAATCTCTCATTTCCAATTGTCTCTTAAGTACAAATGCCTTAATACTTTTAAGTCTGTTCTTCCGAATCAAGGTCCCCAAGTAAAGTCCATACATGGTGACTGGCTGATGTTTTTAAAATTACTTTTAATCTATAGGTCCCCTCTCTATCTCTTTCTTTGCATTTTATTTTGGTTGAAGAATAAATATGTTTTTATGTGTGAAAGGTTTGTACATATACATTAAACACATTTTGATATGTGTTTCTGTCTTCTTTCTCCAGCACGCTGAAAGTTTTGTAAGGGTAGAAATGGTATCTCTTCAGCCAGGCACAGTGGCTCACGCCTGTAATCCCAGCAGTTTGGGAGGCCGGGGTGGGCGGATCACAAGGTCATGAGTTCAAGACCAGCCTGCCCAATATGGTGACACCCCGTATCTACTAAAAACACAAAAATTAGCCAGGCATGGTGGCGTGTGGCTGTAGTCCCAGCTACTTGGGAGGCTGAGGCAGAAGAATCGCTTGAACCCGGGAGGCTGAGGTTGCAGTGAGCCGAGATCGTGCCACTGCACTCCAGCCTGGGTGACAGAGCAAGACTCTGTCTCAAAAAAAAAAAAAAAAGAGGCTGGGCACAGTGGCTCACGCCTGTAATCTCAGCACTTTGAGAGGCCGAGGTGGACAGATCACAAGGCCAGGAGATTGAGACCATCTTGGCTAATATGGTGAAACCCCGTCTCTACTAAAAATACAAAAATTAGCCAGGTGTGGTTGCGGGCGCCTGTAGTCCCAGCTACTCGGGAAGCTGAGGCAGGAGAATGGCATGAACCCGGGAGGCGGAGCTTGCAGTGAGCCAAGATCACACCACTGCACTCCAGCCTGGGTAACAAAAAAAAAAAAGAAAGAAAGAAAAAAAGAAATGGTACCTCTTCATCTCTGTATCCCCAGGACCTCACAGAGTGTGGCATGTAACAGGTGTTCCAAAACATGTTTGTTGAATATATGGCCAGGCAGGAACCTTGCCTCTTATTCCTGAACATGCTCCCAGGAAGGTGGTGTCCACAGTGCGTCTCAGTAAGTCCTCATTGGCTTAATGAAGCAATTGATCAATAACTACAGTGGTGTTCAACCTTATGCTCTAATCTCAGGAGATACCGGAGGGTCACCATTCTGCCCAGAAGGGGCAGTTCTGGCTAGGAGACAAGCCATTCTTCAGCCGATCACTGTGGGTACCTCCAAGGAGCCTGATATGTAGTGGACCTCCACAGGAGGTCAGCTAAGGTGCATGGTCATCTCCATCTGGCTCCTTATGCTTTCAATAAGGGGGTAAACCACGAGAGGAGATCCTCATTGCTTTGGATATTTATACAATACATTTCAGGGGTTGGAGAGGAATCGGTCTGCACTGGCCACAATTTCTTGGAGAAGGGGGCAATTTGAAAGCTTTACTAACTGGCTGGGTTCTGCAGCCTCTACTTGGCAGTCTTCTTGGAATCATCTCTTACGGTAACAAATTCTTTTTTTTTTTTTTGAGATGAAGTCTCGCTCTGTCGCCCAGGCTGGAGTACAGTGGTGCAATCTCGGCTCACTGCAACCTCTGCCTCCTGGGTTCAAGCAATTCTTCTGCCTCAGCCTCCTGGGTAGCTGTATTTTTAGTAGAGACGAGGTTTTACCATGTTGATCAGGCTGGTCTCAAACTCTTGACCTCAGGCGATTCACCCACCTTGGCCTCCCAAAGTGCTGGGATTACAGGCATGAGCCGCTGTGCCCAGCTGGTAACAAATTCTTGAGTAACAGCTTCTCTAAAACCAATAGCACTGAGCTAACCATTTTACATGGATTAGCTCACTTAAGCCTCCCAACCACCCTATGAAGCCAGTAGTTTCACTTCATCTTTCACATGAAGAAACTAAGACTCAGAGAGGTCATATTACTTGCTCTGCAAATGCAGCTAGTAAGTGGCAAAGCTGGTCCAAGGTCTACCTGACCCTAAAACCTGCTTCTTCCCCCTCTAGGGGCCATGTCTCTTCTCCTGTTAGAGTATAAATGGCAAACATGTTTCTCCTCTCATGCCAACTCTGATTGACAGGTAGTAGCTGCTTGGGGCTCCACGTTGAAAGTACATGTGTTGTCAATGGCTACTGATGTCTGTTGTGTGTACAGGAAGGGAGAATGGTGGCAAAGATGGTCCTGACTTGCCATCTCTGTAAGGGAGAGATGTCAGCTTTCTGAAGGCAGGGATGGTACCCAACCCAGATTCCCTTCAGCCCTGAAAGCTGGTCTAGCTCCATCCAGGCATGTCCATCTTCACCCTGCCTGACTTATCTCTGCTTTATTGTTTTTTCTCCCATTCCTCCCGGCTCCGGCTCCTTGCCCCGTGGAGAGGGCTGCTTCCACTAGTTTTATTCATATGTTAAATCAGGGATGCTGTGCTAGTATCTAGAGCTGACAATTCTGATTACCTGGACACGCCCCCTTTTCTAGCCCAGACTGACCCAGAGCTTTGAGCAGCTGGAGCTATAGTGTAGCCAGGAAGCAAACACAGGCCTGAGGCCCAGTCTGGCCCTCCCAACACCTCCCTGAGCTACCTTCCCCACCTGCCCAGCCTCCCTCCTGGGGTATGAATCCTCAAGGGGATGACTGATGTCCTAAGTACCTTCCCAAGTCAATATACAACCAGATTAGATCATTATCACAGGGGGGCTTGGGGTTCATGGACAAGGGCAGATGCCAGGAGTAAGAGATGGAAGGAGAGGAAGAAATGAAGGCAGCAGAGGAGAGAAGAACTGGCGAGGGTGGGGGCTACCTGAAATGTTAGGAAAACTCACCATGCTGTATGTCCTTCCATAGGACCCAGTATTTGGAATTATCTTCGAAAGTCACGAGGCAGCTTTGCTTAGAGCTGCTGACCTGGGGCACAGATAGGAAGAAGCAAGTGAGAAAGGGTTGGGGAAAGCCAACCTGGAACATAGTCTTCCCCCATTTTTGTCTCCATATGCTCCAGAAAGCAGGGCTAGAAGGGGAAGGAGGATGGCAGTTCCTGGACAGGGTGTACTCCTTGTCATTGGAGTTGCACAGCCAGGGACCCATGGATGATAACTTGGTCAGAATGTTGACGACAGAAGCACAAGTCAGATGCTCCTCTGTGATCCTCTCGAACCTGACTTTTTTGCTTTGTAGGCTCTTAGAGCACCTTTCTAAAGAACTGATTGGATGATGCTGACCCTAAGGATGGTTGGTGCCTGCAAGACCAGGCTCTGGCCCCTCCCACCACCAGCTTTGGGCATGAGGGACAAGAAGGGAATTCCCTGGCAATCCCCCTGCCCCCTGGTCTGACAGCCAGGCTGGAACATGAGCAGAGAGATGCTGAGCCTGAGAACAGGGGCCAGAGAGGACAGGTTTACCCTCTTGATTTTCCCGAGGTAGTACAGGCCATCTGTCCACCGGCACAGCACATACTGGCCCTCCGTCAGCTTGGACATCAAGTCTCTGAAGTTGTTCTTGACCTTCGCCAGGGCTCCCTTGTTGGGGAGGTGGCTGGTGGCACCATAGGAGTCCCGAGTCCCTGGATCCAGAGCTCGATTCTCCATCAGCTTCCCCTGACACTGGGAGAGACAGAACAGGGTTTTTACTTCTTGCTTCCCTGCTTCAGAAATCCCATTAGGGGAAGGAAGGAAACCACCATTTCTGTACACTGTGCTATAAGCCAGACTTGTTTATTATCTCACTGATTCCTTGTGGCCATCCTATGAGGGAGGTATTATTCACGTCTTACAGATAGGGAAACAGGTGTGTCAAGGAGAAGAGGCTGATGGGCCAAAGGCAGAGCCATGGCCCATACCACACTGTCTTTTAAAGAGACTGGATCTCTCAACCCACACAGAACAAAGTCCCCTACCCAGCGGGCCTGAACCACTCCCTGTTTCAGGAGGCTGAGGTTTTATTCCTTAAGCAAACACACTCCATGTGCTCTGGATGGATGATCTTCTCCAGGGGAGCAGCTGGGTTTTATTTTTTACCCCCAACCCCTGCAACCATCCCTACCCAGAGATCTGTCCAGAGAAAACTCACCTAGAAAGGAAAACCGGGTGGCTTGTAACTAGTGTAGCCTGGGTCATCTGTCTTTTGTAATCCCCTCTTCTGTTCTAAATTATGAGCTGATTTAATGGAAACCAATTCTGGGACATTTAAACCCACTTATGCTTTCACCCAGATACACATTTGCTCCAAGCAGTGAAGTCATCCATCCCCATGCCAGCCTCTCCACGCCTGTCTCTCACTATCCTAGTCAACGTGCAGTTCACCCATCGATTTCTCTGTCCCTGCTAGTGGCACTGCCTCCATGCATCTCAAACTTCTCTAAGCAATGAGTTGCCACAGCAGGCCATTTTAAGTGCCATGATTTCTGGTTTTCCATCTCTAGCTTCCATCCTCCTGCCCTAGTCTGAGTTCAGGCCTCATCTTTTGCTTGGGCCATTCATTCATTCATCACTCAGTAACAGTTTCCTGGGCCTTGTGCTCACCTCCACTAGGCATCTGGGGCGGGGAACGGTACTACCTGCACCCAGTGCTAAACAGGTAGCTCCTGCATTCCCGCTTCTCCACCAGACTCATCCGCAGGGCCACCAATGTCCTTCCAGAAACCTTCTGGGGCTCCCCACTGCCCTCACTGGTGCTCAAAGCCGTCACTAACGCCCCCTCCTTCCCTGCTGGGCTCACCTGGTTCCATGCCCCTCCACACACTCTCCACTACAGCCACACACAGCCTCGCTCTTTCCCCGAGAGCCTACTCGGGTCTCCTCCTTGTGGCCATGGCGCTGGGCACCTGGTGTTATGACTACTTGTTCACAGGGAGAGAGTCCAGTGCCTGTTTCTGCGTGGTGCCTGTGTGTACTCCTGTGCGACTGGGCAGGATGATGTCTACGGCATTGTGCCAGGGAGTGTGTGAAGCTAAGTACGAGTTTACGTGCGGGGCCCTGGGGCGAGCCGGGCACTGCAGTGGTCTCGGCTCCCCAGATGGTGGCGTGGCCACGACCCTCTCCACCCCCACTCCCATCTCCTTTCTCTCCAGCGCAGAGTGCTCAGGCTCCCGCGCAGGGGATGCGGTCTGAACCCCTGTCCTCTCCCTGCCACCTGGCTCGCCCGGGGCTGCGAGGTCCCCGCCCGCCAGGCCTGGGGCCAGGCCGGGGCCGCTGCAGGTTCACAAACTGACACTTCCTCCCCCGCTGCGCCTCTGGGAGCCGGCCGGGTCGCCGCACCCGCCTCCACCCTGGCCGGGAGGGGGCCCCCGGGTGGCGCCCCCCCAGCCCCCGCCTCCGTCCTCCCGGAGCGGGCCCCCGCGGGCTGTGATTGGCTGATTCAAACCCATTTGCAAAGAAATGCCTGTTTGCGGGTTCCCGTCTGCGTCCAGTTCAAATCCGCGGCACCGGGAGCGCGGGGCCGGGCGGGGGCAGGAAGCGAGGATGATTCATGCGCCGGGGCCTCTCCCAGGGCGGCCGTTGGCTTTTTAAAAAGGGTATTCAGGAGGGGGTAAAAAGCTTGCAGAAGCACCCCCTTCGGGTTCAGCGCTCCTCTCCTCAGTTGCTCGGACGCCAAGCCTCCCCCATCCCAACCCTGCTGCAGCCTGACTTCGGACGTGAGCGAAATGCCAAACGCTCGTCCGTCCTTCCCCCACCCCGACAGGAAAATTAAAGATCGGGGGCAAGGAAGAACGACCTGTCACCCACGCCCCCCGGGGCTCGGGAACCCGGGTGGGGCCCCTTTGCCCCGCAGGTACCCTGCACGCCCCGTCCCCACCCCCGAGCGCCCCGCTCCATGGGAGTCTCACCCCCCGGAGGCGTTCGGGCCGCCAAAGTTCAGGGAGATTTCGAAAAGAGAGGGATGACGGCCGGGAGAGGAGAGCGTGGCGGGGAGTCCGCCCAACAGCTCAGAACTCACCGCGAGGCTGCGTGTCCGCCGGTCCCACTTGGAGTCTGGCCACCAGGCGCATCGGTGGCGGAGGCGGCTGCGCTCGGCCCGCGGCTGCCCGGCCGAGTGTCCGCCCGTGGGGCCGGGGTCGGGGTCTCGGCGGGGGCGGAGCGGGGCGGGGGCGCCGCGGGGAGGAGGGGGAGGCGGCGGAGGGAGGGGCCGGGGCGCTCAGGAAGGGGCCCCCCGGGCGCGGGGCGCCATCTTTTTCGCGTTTTCCCGCGAATTATTGACGTCCCGCTTATGTAATTAGCGGGGGCCGCGCCGGCCTCGCCATTGGAGCCCGCGGCCGCCGGGCCCCGCAGCGCAGCCCGCCCCAGCCCGCCCCGCGGGCGCGCATCCTCCGCGGCCACTCTCCCGGACCTGGGCCCCCCGCCGAGGAGCGGCCACACCGCGGCGCACACGGAGACGCCAGGCAGTGCGCATGGCGCACACTGCCGCTCGCACACTTGTTGAGGAAGCACAGCTCTGCGCGCAGGCACCGGCGGACCCTGGCACAGACACACAGCAGGGCGGCGCGGACCCTTGGCGCAGACACGCAGACACAGACCCAGGACGGCCAAACGGGCCACACAACAGGTTGCACTCACAGCACAGGCGTTCGGCACAGAGACACAGCCCAAGCGTAATGTAGATACACAACACACAGTGCACAGCGCACAGACACAGGTCAGAACACACCGCAGCATGTACAGGACACACTCCACAAAGAGAAGTACTGTACACACCAGCCATAGGCATAGATACACAAGGGAGAACACAATGTACACAACAGAGACACAACAGAACATGCATGTAAGGTAGACGGACATAACACATAAAACCACAACGCAAGAACAACACAGGCAGGCAAGAGACACAAGTTTTCCTGAAAAGGGGGCATTCAGATAGGTTGTGGAAATAGGTTGGTGGGTGTGCCAGGTGGAGGGAATTTAGTGGGCTAACAATGCAATTTTTAAAATATGGGTTAAGGATATCAAAAGGCAATTCACAAAAGAGGAAACCTACATGGCCGAAATAACCCCAAACAACAAACTGCATAGACACAGTGCACAGAAATACATGGTACAATCGCAAATATATGCCACACGCATAACACGTCATATAAATAAAGGGCACACAATGAAAGATAACATGCACAGAGTCATACGAATGGCAGATCGAGGCAGTGGGCAGAGCTCCAATCACAGGGTCCCTGCCCTGGGGGGGAAAAGGCAGACACGGTCTCACCCAGACTCACTCTTGGGGGAAGGGGGGAAAAACACTTACCAATAACCCCACCCCCATCCTTGCCCTCAGTCCAGCGCGCCCACCTCTGTGGCTACCATCCCACTCTGCAGACACCCCCACCAGACAGGGATGTGTCCTTTCATGGGTGTGGCCTGTGGCCTTCCCTGTTCACTGTCAGTTGCTCACTCTGGGCCCTCTGCCTCCTGGCCTTGGAGCATGATCTGTGCTGCCCCCCACCTCACCTTCTCAGCAGAGATCCAGGAATCCTCACCTCCTTCCTCACTTCCTTCCACTCCTCCTCCTGCTCTCACCTGCCTCACTGTCCCGTTCTGGATCCTGGGCCTCAGCAGAACCTAGCACTGCTGAGCACCTGCCTGAACCTGGAAGGAAAGCCTGGGAGCAGCCTCATGGCACAAAATCTCCCAATCCTGGAGAGCACATTTCAAGTCCCAAAGGAGCCCTAGGATTGTGCTACTTAACCATGTTCCGCCCAGAGAACGTGTGTCCAACGCGGGTAGGGTTGATGATGGGAGCAGAACACTCCCACTAGCTTCTAAGCTGGCTGGGTCTGCCTTCAGGATGCTGGGGGACAGAGATGACAGAGGGAAGTGCTCACCTCTGAGGCTATAGGCCAGCTGCACCCACTACTGGCCATGGGAGCCTGAGTGTGTCACTTCAACTCTTTTTTTTTTTTTTAAACAATTCTTACTCCCGAGACTTTAACTCTTCAGCTTCCGTGTCCTCACCTAAATAGAGTTCTTGGGAAGGTTAGAGTTAATATATGCAAAGCCCCTGGTGCCTGGTGGGTGTGCAGTAAGTGATCATCGTATTAATACTTTGTTAAGAAATTATGTATTCAGAATCTTGATGGCCCCACTGTGTGGGACTAGAGCACGGGGATGGGAGACACACAGGTGGATGGGAGACAAGGGACTGGCAATCTGGTGGAGGAGGTGGTGTTGATGCATAAATAAATAAGGGGATTGTGCTGTGAGCTGCGCATGGAATTGAATTGTCCTGGCTTCAAGTCCAGCTCTGTCTCTGAGCCAGGATGGGGTCTTGGGTTGGCTAGACCCTCCTACACCATGTTTCTTTATCTGTTTAAAAGAGGGTAATAATACTACCATCTCGTGGGGCTGTCGCATAAATGCTCAAATAATACAATGAAGGAGCAGATGCTTTTGTAAACTAAAAAGTTTGATACCAAACTAAGAAGTTAAAACACTACAGAACAGGAAATTATAAATGCCACGAGAAAGGTACAGTGTCACCAGTGATTGTTTAGAGGCCACTCTAACTTTGAATTGAGGAAAGAGAACAAGTTTCCCAGAAAAAGTAGCATTCAGTTAGGTTGTGGAAACAGGGAGGTGGGTGTGCCAGGTGGAGGGAGTTTAATGGGCTGATCAACGATCCAATTTTGAAAATACGGCTTAAGGATATCAACAGGCAACACACAAAAGAGGAAACCTAAATGGCTAAAATAACCTAAAATGTGAAAAGATGTTCAACCCCATTGGCCACGTGAGAGATGCAAATGAAGAGAACTGTGATACACCATTACACATCCACCAGATGGGCACAGTAGTCGAGTCTGTCAATACAGGGGAGTGGGAGGGTGAGGATGTCGCACGGTGGGAACCCTCAAATGCCTATGGAGATATGAACTGGCAAAACAATTTTGGAGAACAGTTTGGCAACATGTAAGAAAGTGGAAGATACTCATAGCTACAATTCAATGACTCCACTCCAGTCATTCAGCACATAATTGTGAAAATTTAGAAATTAATGAATTATCCATGAACAGCAGTCCAGATAGGCCAGGCAAGGTGGCTCATGCCTGTAATCCCAGCACTTTGGGAGGCCAAGGCGGGTGGATCACTTGAGGTCAGGAGTTCGAGACCAGTCTGACCGATATGGCGAAACCCCATCTCTACTAAAAATACAAAAATTAGCTGGGAGTGGTGGTGTGTGCCTGTAGTCCCAGCTACTTGGGAGGCTGAGACAGGAGAATTGTTTGAATCTGGGAGGCAGAGGTTGCAATGGGCAAAATCGTGCCACTGCACTCCAGCCTGGGTGACTGAGTGAGACTCTGTCTCAACAAACAAACAAAAAAACAAACAGCAGACCAGATAGATTAATTGTGATCTAGTCATACAATGGAATAATATACTGGGAGTAAAAATGAACTAAGTCTGTAGCCTCAACATAGTTACACTCTAGGAAAAAAAACTAACATCAAGATGTGGCATAGGTACAGTGTGACACAAATGATACAAAATGTTTCTTAATGCATTCAGCTGGGCCCTGTGGCTCAAGCCTGTATTCCAGCGCTTTGGGAGGCCATGGTGGGAAGATCGCTTGAGGTCAGGAGTTCAAGACCAGCCTGGACAACATGGCGAAACCCCATCTCTACTAAAAATACAAAAGTTAGCTGGGCATGATGGCATGCACCTGTAGTCCCAGCTACTTGGGAGGCTGAGGTGGGAAGATTGATTGAGCCCAGGAGTTTGAGGCTGTGGTAAGCCATGATTATACCAGTGAACTCCAACCTGGGTGACAGGGAGGGACTTTCTCAAAAACAAACAAACAAACAACAACAACAACAAAAACCCAAAGAAATACAAAATAAGCTATGTAGATATTTTGGGGCTACAGACAGGTAGTAAAAGTATTGAAACATGCATGGGAAATGAAAGACCCCAGATTTAGAATAGGGTAACCTTTAGGAAGGGAGGGACAGGAATGAGATCAGAAGGAAGAACACAGGGGGTTTAATTCTATCTGTATGTTTTATTTCTTACAAAAAATATTAAAATCTGAGACAAATATGACCAAGTGTCAAGATGTAACAGAGCTGGGTGGTTGATCTATAGTTCTTTCTGATCCCTCTCCTTCTCAAGTCTAAAACTTTTCCATGTTTGAGATATTTGGTGATTTTAAAGATGGAAGGGGCAGGAAGCTACGAGGAGATTGCAGCAGAGGAGATTTTGATGATAGCATTGCTTGTTAGGTGTGCAGGGTGGTTACAGTGCACAGTGTCCCCTCATGCATGGGACTGATCACCCTTCTTATTTGTTTGTTTATTTATTTATTTGAGACGAAATCTTGCTCTGTCGCCCAGGCCAGAGTGCAGTGGCACGATCTCAGCTCACTACAACCTCTGCCTCCTGGGTTCAAGCAATTCTCCTGCCTCAGCCTCCCGAATAGCTGGGATTCCAGGTGCATGCTACCATACCTGGCTAATTTTTGTATTTTTAGTAGAAGATGGGGTTTCACCATGTTGGCCAGGCTGGTCTTGAACACCTGATTTCATGATCCACCCGCCTTGGCCTCCCAAAGTGTTGGGATTACAGGTGTGAGCCACTGCCCTTGGCCCACCCTTCTCTTTTAAGGCTTGTCACAGCTTGGTGAGCCAGGTGTGGCAGGCCTCAGGTCCATTTTGCTGGGGATAAAATGGAGGTTTGGAAAGGCGTAGTGATATACTCAGCGTCACACACAATAGAGAGTCAGGGCTTGTCCCCTCTGCTTAGCAGTGTCTCAGCACCTGTCTGTCTGAGGAGACCACCAAAGGGCCAGAGAGCCCTGAGAGAAGGTCCCCTGCCTCCCAGTAACCCATGCTCTTCCTTCTGCTGTGCTATTCTATGTTTTCTTTCAATTAAGGACAATTTGTAAAATGTCAAAAAGCATGAGGAAGAAAATAAAAGTAACTTGTGATTTTCACTGTTACTTTTAAAATCAGATTTATCAAAGTATGCTTCACACATGACAGATTCACTTGTTTTAAATGTACAGTCATTATTTTGAGAGAACATCATTTTCTTTCAGAAATACTTATTTGAATACCAAACAAGTTAGCCTATATGAAAGTGCTCCACAGCTGGGCACAGTGGCTCATGCCTATAATCCCAGCACTTTGAGAGGCTGAGGCAGGAGAAGCTTTTGAGCCCAGGAGGCATAGGTTGCAGTGAGCCAATATTGTGCCATTGCACTCCAGTCTGGGTGACAAGAGCGAAACTCCATCTCAAAAAAAAAAGTGCTCTATACAGAAAAGGCTTTTCACAAATATGAATAATTATTATTACATAATTTTTGAAAATAATTATTATGCAGGTGACAGGTTAGACGAGCCCATGTTCTATGGCCTGAATTTGGGGGTTGGTTTATCATGTCCTCAGCATGGAGGTACAGAGAGTTTTCAGATTATAGTAGAAAGCATGGTTATTAACACCAGTTTTAAAAAAAATGTTTGCCAGGGTCAGGCTGTGACCTGTTGGCGTGGTTGTGGCCTTGGTTAGCTGCCAAGCTATAAACACCTTTACCTGTGGCTTTTGTGGGGAAATGAGAGAAGTCTGCCTGCCGTCTCTGTGAACCCAGGGGGTGTAGAAAAGAAAATGGAGCCTTCACCAGACACTGGAGATCCTATTTCCCTGCCTTGCCAGCTTGCTATGGAACCAAAGATCCCTTCCCTTGTCTAAATTTTAGTCTCCCCATCTGTTAAAGATGAAGTGGTGGTTTGTTCACCCTTTCAACATAATGCATGTGTGTAAAGAATCATGCTGTAGGCAGGTACCATGCTAGGAATGACAGGTGTGGCATGAAGATGAATAAGATGCAGACTTTGACCTCAGGAAGCTCCTGGTCCTGCAGGGCGTGGTGGCTCATACCTAAAATCCCAGCACTTTGGGAGGCTGAGGCAGGTGGATTGCCTGAGCTCCGGCATTTGAGACCAGCCTGGGCAACATGGTGAAACCCCATCTCTACCAAAAATACAAAAAATTAGCTGGGCATGATGGCATGCACCTGTGGTCCTAGCTACTTGGGAGGCTGAGGTAGGAGGATCGCTGGAGCCTAGAGGCAGAGGTTACAGTGATCTGAGATCGCACCACTGCACTCCAGCAGCCTGGGTGACAGAACAAGACCCCGTCTCAAAAAAGACAAAAAAAAAAAAAAAAAAAAAAGAAGCTCCTAGTCCAGAGCTAGGAGGTGGGACTAGGGGGACAGACAGATTGATAGATAATTGTGGGAGGGTGTCGAGAAAAGGAGAGATCAGCTCTGTGCAAACCACAGTGACCTCTAAGGTGTCTCTGACGGCAAAATTATTCGATTCTATGAAGTCAGTCTGAGCTTTGTTTCTCCCTCACTGGGTAAGCTAGGATAGGTCACTTCTCTAATCAGGGCTTCAGATTGACTCACTGATCAATGTATGAAGTCTAGAACAAATGAGTTGCTCCCAGTCATTCTTCATAAAGGATGTTATATAAAGATTTGACCCACCAAAACCTGCACTGACTATTTGAGAGATATTTTGTCTTCTTGTTTTTATCAATTAGGTCTGCATACTACATTCAATTAGAGATTTTTGACTGATGTGATTAAAACAGTGTGATCATAAAAGACTGACTTAGATAGATAGATATAGTTATTAGAATTCTTGCCAAAAGTAAGGACACTGGGTAATTAGTCAATCTATGCCATTTTATAGCAGATACTTCCAGAGAAGATTAAAGCTATCTTTAAAGTTTTCCCCACATTGAATTACAGAGGAGCCATTTTATTAATGAATTCCAGTATTTACAAGGCATCTTTTCTGGGATCAAGCAATCCATGAGTTAATCCATGTGAGGTGGCTGAGCTCCTGGCCCCAAGCTGGGTGTGTAGGAGAAAGAGAAAATGTATGAGAGCTGTTCCCCGGGAGCCAAGGCTCTTGCTGGGCATTTCATGAAGGACAAGATATAACCAACTGCCCAGGATATAGCTAGAGGAGAGCAAATAAGAAGAGAGTGGATACAACAGCGTCATTTGTATGATTCAACTAGTATTGATGGAACTAAGGTTTGAACCCAGTTGATATGGTGTATTCAAAAGCTAATACCAGACTGGGCATGGTGGCTCACACCTGTAATCCCAGCACTTTGGGAGGCCGAGGTGGGCAGATCACGTGAGGCCAGGAGTTTGAGACCAGTCTGGCCAACGTGGTGAAACCCCATCTCTACCAAAAAATACAAAAAAAAAAAAAAAAAATTAGCTGGATGTGGTGGTGCATGCCTATGATCCCAGCTACTCCGGAGGCTGAGGCATGAGAATCACTTCAACCCTGGAGGCAGAAGTTGCAGTGAGCTCAGATAGCGCCACTGCGCTCTGGCCTAGGAGTGAGACTCTGTCTAAAAAAATACATAATAAAAAATATAAAAAGCCAATACCAGCCGCTCCTGTAAATCCCAACTACTTGGGAGGATGAGGCAGTAGGATCACTTGAAGCCAGGAGTTCAAGACCAGCCTGGGCAACATAGCAAGACCACATCTCTACAAATAAAAATAAATTAGCTGGGGTGGTGACACGCACCTGCAGTGCTAGTTACTCAGGAGGCTGAAGTAGGAGGATTGCTTGAGCCCAGAAGTTCGAGGATGCAGTAAGCTATGATTACATAACTGCACTCTAGTCTGAGCAACAGAGTGAGGCCCTGTGTCTTAATGGAGGGGATCTTCCAAGTTAAGTTGCCCAACTTCTCATTTTCAGATGGGGAAACTCGTATCTAGAAAGCAGGCAAGGTCGGGTGCAGTGGTTCATGCCTGTAATTCCAGCACTTTAGGAGGCTGAGGTGGGCGGATCACGAGGTCAAAAGTTTGAGACCAGCCTGACTAACATGGTGAAACCCCATCTCTACTAAAAATACAAAAATTACCCGGGCATGGTGGTGTGCGCCTGTAATCCCAGCTACTGGGGAGGCTGAGGCAGGAGAATGGCTTGAACCCAGGAGGCGGAGGTTGCAGCGAGCCGAGATCGTACCACTGCACTCTGGCCTGGGCGACAGAACAAGACTCTGTCTCAAAAAAAAAAAAGCAACCAGGAGAGGTCTGGCCAAACTCATGCAGGAAAGACTTGTTCAAGGTCAACTAGTAAATCAGCACATGAGCAATAAGTGGGTCCAGGCCTCTGCCCCTCCCCTGCCCGGAGATGTATGCCATGCCACTTTTATCAGGTCCTCAGCAGTCCTCTTGATTTTTTTTATTGCCAAAATTTATTTTAAAATCCTTCTGTTTGAGTGTTCTGTGACATGTGACCTTCTTATGAATTTCAGAGGTAATCCTTGCCTGGATGGAGGAATGCCTAAGTGACCTTCAGGACCTCTTTCAGCTTGGAGAAGTGGAGATTCTGTTGCCACAATTCCATGGTTCTTTAAAGTTAATCTTCACTCTTTTACAGCTCTCAGAAGGAACTCTCAGGTCTGGCCTTTCTCTGTTGTCTGTTCTCCTCCATGATCTTCGGGCTTAAGTTGGGGCAATAGTTCCAAGAGGTTTAGCTGGGACCATTCAGATCTGTGTCTTATAGCTGCTTCTTCTAAGATTACATTCAAAATCCCAGATGCCTCCCCCCACAGAGGAGAGGAAACATCTGGGCTGGAGCTGCACAGAGGGAGCCCAGCTGTGTGGGACATCCCTTGGGATAGGAGCCTGATGAGCTGAGAGCTCTTCATTCCAGATGTGGTTCTGACCATCAGGGTCTTGGTCTCACCCATGAGGCTTTGGCAGGCCCCAGGTATGTGTGTGCAGGGAATCTGAACAGTCAGCAGGCAGGAAAGAGGCTCTGGGGAGTTATATGTGGCTGGTGGGGTGGCAAGCAGACTTTGTATGGACATCAAACCAAAATAGAGAGATGCGAAAGCAGCTAGACAGAAAGTGGGTGGGGGGAAGCATTGCAAGGAACAGAGCTCTGCAGCAAGGAGTTTGGTCTGTGTAGGTCACAGGGAAAGCAAAGAAAAATATAGGCTCATATCGTGAGTCATGTATTCATCCTTCACAGCTAACCACAGCATTCAGCCATGCACTCCTGGTGTGACTATGGAGTTCCCTCCCATAGCCAGATGACCCAATGGCAGCTGAGTGTTTCCCACTCCAATGGCTGGTTCACCCAGCCTGTAGTCACTGCCCTCTGGCAGAGGCACCACTCTGGGCTGACCCCTCTGTAATGGTCAATTTTATACGTCCACATGACTAAGCTATCATACCTAGTTATTTAATCCAACATCAATCTAGGTGTCACTGTCAAGGGATCTTAGAGATGTGGTTAACATTTATCATCAGTTGACTTTAAGAAAAATACCCTCGAGACCAGCCTGGCCAACATGGTGAAACCCCATCTCTACTAAAAATACAAAAAATTAGCCGGGTGCGGTGGTGCACACCCATACAGCTACTTGGGAGGCTGAGGCAGGAGAATTGCTTGAACCTGGGAGATGGAGGTTGCAATGAGGCAAGATTGCCCCACTGCACTCCAGCCTGGGTGACAGAGTGAGACTCTGTCTCAAAAAAAAAAAAAAAAAAAAAAAAGAAAAGAAAGAAAAAAAAAGAAAAAGAAAATTACCCTCACCCTCGATAGAGTGGGTAACCCACAGCCAATCAGTGGAGGGTCTTAAGAGTAAAAACCGAGGTTTCTGGCTGGGTGCAGTGTCTCACACCTATAGTCCCAGCACTTTGGGAGGCCGAGAGGGGTGGATCACCTGAGGTCAGGAGTTCAGGACCAGCCTGGCCAACACGGTGAAATCCTGTCTCTACTAAAAATGCAAAATTAGCCAGGCGTGGTGGCGCATGCCTGTAATCCCAGCTACTTGGGAGGCTGAGGCAGGAGAATCGCTTGAACCTGGGAGGGGGAGGTGGAGGTTGCAGTGAGCTGAGATCACGCCATTGCACTCCAGCCTGGGCAACAGAGTGAAACTCCGTCTCAAAAACAAAAACAAAAACTGAAGTTTCCTGGAGAAAAAATTCTGTCTCAAGACTCTAGCATTAATTCCTGCTGAGTCGCCAGCCTGCTGGCCTGCCCTATAGATTTTGGACTTGCCAGCTCCCACAATCATGCAAATTAATTTCTTAAATACATCTATTTATGAACAAACATATATATACACACACACACACACACACACAGAGATGGTCCCTGAATGATGACAGCTTGCCTTATGATTTTTTGGCTTTACGACAGTGCAAAAGCTATACGCATTCAGTAGAAATCATACTATGATATTTGGTAGGTTAGGTATATTAAATTCATTTTCCACTTACGATATTGGAGAAGCCCCATTGTAAGTGGACAAGCATCTGTATACATACCCAGTGTATCTCCCATTGGTTCTGCTTCTCCAGAGTCTGACCGACCTACTTTCCTTCACAGTCCCTGAGAACAGAGCTTGTCCCCTAAGCACCTAATGACACGTGTGCAGGTCTTTTGACTCCTTGTCCTCTTGCAACTCCGCACATGTCTGTCGCCCAGGCTGGAGTGCAGTGGTGCGATCTCAGCTCACTACAACCTCCGCCTCCCTGGTTCAAGCAATTCTTCTCATGCCTCAGCCTCCCAAGTAGCTGGGATTACAGGCATGAGCCACCACGCCTGGCTGATTTTTGTATTTTTTTTTTTTTAGTAGAGAGGGCGTTTCACTATGTTGGTCAGGCTGGTCTCGAACTCCTGACCTCAAATGATCTGCCCACCTCGGCCTCCTAAAGTGCTGGGATTACAGGCATGAGCCACTGCGCCTGGCCCAGCCTCCTTCTTCACACTTATCACCCTTAAAAGGCTAGCAGCTCCCAGATGGGAATGGAATTGCAGGGGGAACAAGCTTGGTGGCAGTTCGAAGAGCTGAGAGGTGTGGAACCCAGCAGTGAGCCGTCAGCTTATGTCTGCTTTTCAGGATGCAGGCAGCAGCCTGGATAGCTGGGTCTATCTGCTGTGATAAATCTTAGGCCTTGGCAAGAGAGGCTATGCCAACCTTTTCATGGCACCCAAAAACGGTTTTCCTGGGAAGAAACTCCTTGATCAGTGTCCACAGCACCAGAGGAGATGGCTATTTCCTGCCTTCTCTGTAAACAGGATGGAGACCTAGGACCTTGTATCAGTTGGAATTCTTGATTATGAGCAACCAGGACCAACTCTGTCTATCCAAAGCAAAAGGGGAACTTCCTGGAGGGTAGTGAAGGTACACAGAATGAACAAGGGGCTGGAGAACAGGCTTGGACAAAGGGCAGGACCAAGAGAGGAATTCTGGCCAAAGGAAGACTGCAGGCACAGTCTGATCCAGGGTTCTCTACTGAGGATGAGTGATCTCCAAGGGTCCCCTCACCACTCACTCAACCCAAGAATGAGTATCTGATTGGCTAGTGTTGCATTTTCCGTGTGCCTGTCCACTAGCCAGGCAGGATAAGATGCCGTGGAAGGATTTAGCTCCACTAGGATTTCACAGTGATGGTGGCCATGGGAGGTGGGTGCTAGTTTTATCCTTCCTCAAAATGGGGAGCTCCTCCAAAATTGAACCAGAATTTTAAGGTGGGGGTGGATGCTGGACAGATCATAAGTGACAGCGAAACCTCTTGGAGCTATTACCCAACTTTGGCCAATAACAGATGAGGCCAGGCACGGTGGCACACGCCTGTAATCCCAGCACTTTAGGAGGCCAAGGCAGGCGGATCACGAGGTCAGGAGTTTGAGATCAGCCTTAACAGATGAGGCCAGGCATGGTGGCACACGCCTGTAATCCCAGCACTTTAGGAGGCCAAGGCGGGCGGATCACGAGGTCAGGAGTTTGAGATCAGCCTTGCCAATACGGTGAAACCCCGTCTCTACTAAAAATACAAAAATTAGCTGGGCGTGGTGGCGGGCGCCTGTAGTACCAACTACTCGGGAAGCTGAGGCAGAAGAATCACTTGAACCTGGGAGGCAGAGGTTGCAGTGAGCCGAGATCGTGTCATTGCACTCTAGCCTGGGTGACAGAGCAAGACTCCATCTCAAGAAAAAAAAAAGGACCAAGGTAGCCTGGGTGCAGTGACTCGTGTCTGTAATTCCAGCACAGGAATTGGGAGGCTGAGGTAGGAAGATCCTTTGAGCCTGGGAGTTCAAGGCCAGCTTGGGTTACATGACAAAACTCTGTCTCTATGAAAAATTTAAAAATTAGCCTGGTGTGGTGGCAGGTACCTGTAGTCCCAGCTACTCAGGAGGCTGAGTTGGGAGGATCAATTGAGCCTGGGAGGTTGAGGCTGCCTTCGGCAAGCCATGATTGTGTCACTGCACTCTGGCCTGGGTGACAGAGCAAGACCCTGTCTTGAAAAAAAAGAGAGAGAGAGAGGAAGAAAGAAAAGAAAGAAGGAAAGGAAGAAAGAAAGAAAAAAAGGAAAGAAAGAAAGAAGAAATGAGAGAAGAAGAAAGAAAGAAAAAGAAAGAGAAAGAAAGAAGAAAGAAAGAAAGAAAGAAAAAAAAGAAAGAGGAAGGAAGGAAAGAAAGAAAGAAAGAAAAAGAAAGAAAGAAAGAAAGAGAAAGAAAGAAAGGGGAAGGAAGGAAAGAGTGGATAGGCTCTAGGATCTGGACTAGACTTGCACTTAGAATCTGGACTTGGATAACCTAAGGTCAGGTTCTGCCATGTATTAAGCAATGTGGATAATAATGGCACCCACAGCTCACAAAATTGCATGTGTAAACACTTTGTAAACTATAAAGTATTTTGAGCCCTGGAGGGCAGTGGGGATGGGACCATCATGCCTCAGGCAGCTTCTCATCTCAGTGCCCAGCTCAAGACCTGGCACCCAGTAAATGTCCCGTAAGTGTTTGCTGAGTGAATGGATAAACAAGTAATTATCATCATCCTTCTAACTTGACCATCAGCTTTGCAGAAGAAAAACAGGCAGATGCTGTTGGACCCTGATTCAGCTTTTGTGAGCTGAGGCCTCACAAATGAGCCTGCTTTTTTTTTTTTTTCCTGTTAACGCTTTTGACGTTTTCATTTTAATATGTGAAACCTGGCTACTTGTCTCAGGGAGAGTTTATGGAAAAAAAGCTTCCAGCTGGCTTTGGGCAGCCCATAAAAATGTACTGAAATGTCTAACTTTGACCAGTTAGAAATTAGGAGCTGTTGGGGGATGGAGACCGGTGACACCACTCGCCCTGGTGAGGCCACTGAATTTCAGTAATTAGCTCTCTGGGCAGGAGGACGCGCTCCTAATTCCTTCCTGGTTCTGAGTTAAAGGATGAGGCCCTGAATCTGTTAAAGAGAAACCACAGCTTTCAGATAACAAACACATCTTTAACACACGCAATCTTTGATTCAAATAGTTTCAAAGGGCATGGGGGAGGGAAGGGTTTTTGTGAACTTTTAACTGAAGCAGCTCATCAGAATGTCAGCTCTCCAAATCCTATCCCTCCCTCAGCTCAAGTCTGACCTCCTCCAGGAAGCCCTCCTTGGTAACCCCAGCCCATCACAGGTTTGTTCATCCACATGACTCCTTGCTTTAAAACTCTCCAGAGGGTCTGCCTAGCTTCATGGTCAAGTTCAATCTCCTTAGTTTGGCATACAAGGCCCTTTGTGATGTGACACCTTCTCACCTGTGCAGCCTCTTCTCCTACTCCCCACCCTCACCCTTTGACCCAGGTATGACAAACAACCTTCACCCTTCTACCTGGAATTTGGGCCTCAGAACCTTGGACTGTGTCTTTGCCTTGATGGGGATTTTCCTTCCTCTTCGTCATGTGGTTGGATGGTCCTTATTCCCAGAACTCACCCCAAGCCTCTCCTGCAGGGGTGGGGAGAGATTGAGCCCCCGGGGCTGGGTTAGGTATCCCTGCTCATGCCCCAGAGTGCCCAGGTTTCTGCTCATCACACTTACTGTAAGGATCTATTTACTCACCTGCCTCTCCCCTCCTCTCCCCTCCCTTCTCCTCTCCTTCCCTCCCCTCCCCTCCCTGAGGAACTTGGTCCAGCTACAGCCGATATCTGGAGAAGGTATTGGCCTAGAGAGCCTTGCTCAATCTTAAGCCCTCACACCGGAAGTACTTTGGGATCACCCCAGGAACTGTAGCATGCTGATGCCTGTGTTCTCCTCTTCAGTGATTCTGGTTTGATTGGCCTGGATGTGGCCTAGGCATGGGGTGAGGAGTGTGGGTTGAAAAGCTGGTTCTAAGGTGTAGCCCAGTTGGAGCGCCACCATAATTTACAGCACGCGACTCAAGACCCACCCAGCCACTTAGAGGAGCTGCACTCCAGGCACTTCGGGGAGTATAACCTTGAACTCGGAACCCCACCATATTTGCCATATTTGTTGTGTTGGAAGAAAACTATTCATCTGTTTATCTGAGTCAGCAGCACTGAGCAGCTGTACAGTCCCCCACAGGCCCCACCCAGTCTTCCGTGCTTGTTAGGAGAGACGGAAGCATCGCAGTCACCAGTTAGAAGGATGCCTGGCAGAGCCGCATCCCAAATTCAAGGAGCCAGACGGGGGACCCTGTGCTATAAACAAATCTCCTGGTGATCCTCCTGCACACAAATGTGCCAGGGCTCAAAACATCCTAAAACAGGCTGCAAACTCCCGATGCCTTGCACAGCCAGGTAGGAAAGTTCAAAGCAAAGAAGGGCCTTCAGGGGACCATCGGGGGACTGGAAAAGGACTGGCTCTAGCAAATTCTTGTCCTTTGGGAATGTGGGCCCCATGTTGTCAAGTCCCTCTTTTTTAAAAAAGAGAATGCCAAAAATCTGAATTTTTAAAAAGGTGAAACTTGTTTAAAGTTGACAACTAATTCAAGCCATTTAAGTACAAAGCTCAGGCCAAACAAAACTTACCTGGGACCTGAATTTAGCATTTATTACCAATGTTTGCAGCAAACCCCACATGTGGATGAAGCTAGAGGGTGGTGTGCTTGCCTGGCCTTGTCGAGGCTCTCTCTTTTCTGAGCTGTTTTCCTGCTATGGGATTTGGGCCAGCACGGAGTGGTGTGGGGATGGTGGGGGGGGGGGGGGGTGGGGGGGGGTACAGGAAACAGCCCCTAAGACTTGTGCCGTACGTGCAATTGGGAGGCTGTTTGGGGACATTGTTCCTTACGTTTAACAGTGTTCTCTTCATGCCAACTCTCTAAAAAAAATACCTCTCGGGTCTCAGGCCTAATAGAGTTTTGATTTGCCTCAGCAATGCTGTGCCAGTGTCTTATGGGCACTGAATTGCGTGGGATCAAGTTTCAGCTGCTAGAAAGGTCAGAGGACAATCTGTGGCCTGTCCCCATGGCATATAGGACCTCAAGGTCCGCACTTGTATACCTGTCATTCCTGGGTTTTTCTGACCTTTCCAACTTCTGTTTTTCATTTGATGCTTGTCACATGACCACTCCTGTAAAATTTTATTCTTGTATATCAAATAAAGAAGTGCTTTCTGAAATAAGGCATGCTATAAATAAATAAGCCCATAAAAATAGTAAGTGCTCAAAAAAGGGTTATTGAATACATGACTACTTGAATGATTCATTTTGTGGTTGCACACAGGGCCTTGCACAGAGCAGGTGTTCAGGAAATGAGGGCAGGATGGTAGAGTGGAAAGCAGCGGTTTAGAGATGGAGAGACAATAGCCCTGCCATTTCCTAGCGACTGGGACCTTAGCCAAGCTGTTTAACCTCTCTTAGCCTCAGTTTCCTCATCTGTACAATGGGGACAATCTCAGTGCCACCTTCTCAACGTTGCTGGGAGGATTGAGTAAGATGATGTAATGTGCCTGGCATGTAACAGGCACTTAATAAGTGGCAGCTGTGATTATTTCAACACCAGAAATACCCTCATCTATGAATGTCATTGTTAAATGACTTAGTAAATGCAGGAATGTGTGCAACATAAGTGAGGGCACTCTCCCTTTGCTCAAGTCAGCTAGAGTGTAACAGAGAAGCCACATGGACTCATTGGGTCAATAAAATGGGAGGCCTTCCAGAAGCTCTTGATTCCCTCAGCTCCTTGTCCCGGGTCTCTGCTCCCCTCCACACCAGGGCCCCTCTGATTACAGCAGTGATGGCAGATAGCTCCCTGTCCGAGTGTGACCACCCCATCACTCCCCTCTCAGCATGCTCATGTGCTGAAGACTCTGTCCTGCTTGCCCCCATCATCCAACTCTCTAGCCCTAGCCCTGTACATCCCCTTTCTGGAAGCCTCTGGCAGTTTTCTGCAAGCTTCCCAGTCCCTTCCCCAGCCCTGACTGATCCCTCTCCTGGTCACCACTTAAGTGAGCAAATTCATCTTTGAACTGTTCCGTGACCTTTTTGCTTGACAGGTGCACACATGCTTTAGAAAGTGCATGTCACGCGGTGCACAGGAGGGGCACTCAGAGATGACTGAAGGTAGTGTCTGGGGCTCACTCCTCTGACGGTTGGACACCAGGCAGAAAGTCAGGAATGCAACTCTCTAATACTGTTACAGGGGAGAAAATACATCATATAGATCCCTGCGATGGAAGGTGGTCTATGATGAGTTGTAGGTTTCCCTAAAGGCCTAAAATTTATTCACAAGAGGCACTATTGCATAGCGCAGTGGTTCTCAAAGTGTAGGTCTGGAGCATCAGCCTAGACTGGGAGCATCTTATAAATGCAAAATCTCTAGCCTCACTCCAGAACTACTGACTCAAACGATGTGGGGCCCACCCAGTGCTCCCAGTTTTCACAAGCCCAGGGGTAATCCCATGCAGGGCCGGTTTTTGGACCACTGGAGTGGTGGATTCATTCTAAACCCGTCACCTCATCTGTCAACAGGGACGACCCTCATCATGGCAGTGGCTTCTGGAAGGGCCACGAGATGAACGTGGGAAGCCTGCCTGGCACGTGGCTGGTGCTGAGCCACCATCCCCGGCGACAGATCACCCACTACCTTTGGAGGGTCAGCTACCGCCTGGCGCTGTTCTGTGTCAGTCATGGAACCCAAGATAAGGGCTCCAGCAAAAAGGAGAAACAGGATGAAGATCAGGGAAAGCTGATTTGAAACTTAGGCTGGGGCCCTGAATGCCAACCTTAAGACCTCTCTTTGCCTCTGCCTGCGGCGGAGGCTCACGTTTCCATTACTTTTCTGTAATACAGCAAAGCAACGGAATCCTTGGGATTCCGGCCATCCCGGGGGCACCTCCCGGGTCCACGGCGGGGCAAGCGCTTCTTCCACGATGCCCCCAACCCGCCTCTTCTGCTTTGGCCGCGCTCCCGCGAAGGCCGCGGCGGGAGGCCCCTGATAGGGCGCGCAGGCCCCGGCTGCCAACAGAAGGCCGGGCGCGGGCCAGGAGCCGGCGCCTGCGAGCCAGGGCAGCCCCGCGCGTTTGGAATGCGAGCGCCGCTCAATGCGTTCCATATGGCGGCGGCGCGGGCCCACCCGGCCACCCGCGGCTCCCTAGCCGGGCGCCCGCCCCACAGGTTCTTGTCGGTCTCCCCGACCCGCCTGGGCGCTGGGGTGGGGACCACGGATTACCAAGACTAGCACAGTGCCGGGCACGTAGGAGGCATCCGGAGGCTTTGATGAATGAATGCTAAATACACAATTACTGGTAGAAGGCGTAAGAGAGTGGGCTCCTTAAATAACCCAGCACACAGTCCCCCAGCCTCGGCTCCACCAAACATTGCTGGGAGCCTGCGAGGGGTGAGGACCTTCTTTTCTATCTGTGTAATCCCAGTGCCAGGTCCCCGACTGGTCAGGGACTTTGTTCTCCAGCTTTGCTCAAGATGACAGTGGGGCTCAGAGCTGGTGATGTGACTTGCCCAAGGTCACACAGGTAGCAGGGAGCAAGTCGTGAATTGAATCCGGGTTAAAGGACTCCACCTCCAGTACTCTCTTTCTACCCCAACTCCAGAGGGAGGGGACCCTGTTGAAACCTTAATCTACCCTGGCCTCCCTGGAAGCTTTTCTCACTGGAATCCTAGAGTTACTAAGACTTATAAAGGACAGAACTGTCCCCTTAATCCTGGTGTGGTGGCTGATGCCAGTAATCCTGCCACTTAGGGATGGAGAGGTGGGAGGATGGCTCGAACCTGAGTTCGAGACCAGCCTGTGCAACATAGCAAGACCCTGTCTCAAAAAAATACAAAAATATGCCAGGGTGACAAAGAGAAACTCTGTCTCAAAAGAAAAAAATAAGATAAAATAAGAAAACAAAAAACAAAAACAAAAACCCCAAAACAAAGCATAGAACCCCCCCAGTAAGCTCTACTCTGCCTCTCCCAGGGTTTTGAGCTGCAAATTTAAGGACAAGTGATTGCCTTAAAGAGAAGTCTGCGACTTTCATGTTGCATTTATCTAATTAGCTATAATGACTTTTTTTTTTTTTTTTTTTTTTTTTTTTTTGAGTCAAGGTCTCACTCTGTCACCAAGGCTGGAGTTCAGTGATGCTATCTTGGCTCACTGCAGCCTCAACCTCCTGGGCTCAAGTGATTCTCCTGCCTCAGCCTCCCGAGTAGCTGGGACTACAGGCATGCACCACAATGCCCAGCTAATTTTTTTGTATTTTTAGTACAGAGGGGGGTTTCACCATGTTGGCCAGGCTGGTCTTGAACTCCTGACCTCAAGTGATCTGCCTGCCTTGGCCTCCCAAAGTGCTGGGATTACAGATGTGAGCCACTGTGCCCGGCCAAATTATACACTTTAAGTGGGTAAATTGTATGGTGTGTGAATTATATCTTTAAAAGGCTATTACCAAGAAACTCCAAGCTCTGCTGCTCCTCACTAGCCATGTGACCTTGAAGAGTGACCTCACTTCTCTGAGCCTCAGTTTCTTTATCTGTAAAATAGGCAGGATAAGAGTAGCTGCCTCAGGAGGTTGTTGTGACATTTTAAGGGAAGGAATTATGTAACTAGTTAGCATGGTACTTGATATACAGTAAACCCTTGATAAATAATAACACTAGCTAGTGTTTACTGAGGGCTCACTTGTACCTGGTACTCCGCTAAGCTCTTAGGTCCATGATCTCATTTAATCCTCTAACCACTCTCATGCCAATTGTGTAGTGGAGGAAACCGAAGCTTAGACAGATGAGGCAGGGATTAGAACCCCGAAGTTTAGGTTCTGAACCATGAGACAGTCTTGGTTTTCGTGTAGTTTTGTTTTTATGTTTGTATGGCTTTTTTAAATTATTGTAACCCGCTTCATTTGAAGATGTTGGGCTGCACACCCTGTAACGAAGTTGCATTTACCTATCTACCTCCCTCCAAATCGATTCTTTCCCTTTCTCTTGTGTAGAATACTTTATACGGTATCAAACACCCCCAGTGAAAGGCTGCACGAGACCTGGCATCTGCCCCGAGTGTAGTGGGCAGGGCCCACAGCCCACCCCTGTGAAGTGTTAGGCCTTTGGGAAGAAGGCCAAGGCTAGATGACTTGCTTCCAAGCCCCAGCGCTGCCGTCTCCTAGCTTCTAGAGACCTCCTCGCCTTGGTCTCTTCATCTGCAAATATGCGGATTACGATCATATGCACTTGCCAGGGATGTTGGGAGCTTTTGCTCACAGGCTCTCAGAGGCCCCAGAGCCTCACAATCGAGTTCTCCTGAGACCCCCATTGGCAGGGAGATGGCAGTCCTGGGGCTGGCCCACGCCCAGCAAGCTCCCCAGCCAGCTGCGCTGAGGCGGCAAGTGCTAAAAATAACAGTCACGTCTTGCAGGGACATAGGCTGGCCCAGAGGCAGATGGGAGTCGGGGAGGAAGGGGTGGGGATGCTTACGCACCACCAGGACTCTCCACCTGCAGTGTGCCGATGTGTGGGTGTGTATGGGGGATGATTCCTTTACCTAGTGCAAGGCCCCTAACTACAAAGGAGCTTGGTTTCAGGTCACATGGAGTGGATTGTTCCCTGCAGCCAAGGCAATGAAAAAGTCCTCTAGTGCTGTCCGGTGGAAATATTGCATGACCTGCATATGTAATTTTAAATTTTCTAGTAGCCATATTAGAAGAAAACAAGAAGCAGATGAAATGAATTTTAATATACTTTATCAAAACCTTTTTATCATTTCAACATGTCATCAATATAAAAATATGAATGAAATATTAAATTCTCAGCCAGGCACGGTGGCTCATGCCTGTAATCCCAGCACTTTGGGAGGTCAAGGAGGGCAGATCACTCGAGGTCAGGATTTCGAGAGCAGCCTGGCCGACCTGGTGAAACCCTGTCTCTGCAAAAATACAAAAATTGAGCCGGGCGTGGTGGCGGGCCCCTGTAGTCCCAGCTACTCAGGAGGCTGAGGCAGGAGACTCACTTGAGCCCAGAAGGCAGAGGTTGCAGTGAGCTGAGGTCGCACCACTGCACTCCAGCCTGAGCCACAGAGCGAGACTCCATCTCCAAAGACTTAGTATCAAAAAAGGAATATTAAATTCTCTTTTTGATACTAAGTCTTTGAAATCTGGTGTATATTTCAGACAGAACATCTCAATTTGGATCAGCCACATTTCAAGTGTTGCGTGAGTTTCCTGTGGCAGCTGTTACACATGATCACAACTTAGTGGCTTAAAACAGCACAGATGTATCATTTGGTACTTCTGGAGGTCAGAAGTCTGCAAGGAGTCTGATAGCTAAAACCAAGGTGCTGGCAGGGCTCTGGAGGAGAATTCATCCCTTGGTTTTTTGGGTTTTTTTTTGAGACTGGAGTCTCCCTCTGTCACCCATGCTGGAGTGCAGTGGTACGATCTAGGCTCACTGCAACCTCCATCTCCTGGGTTCAAGCGGTTCTCCTGCCTCAGTCTCCCGAATAGCTGGTGCGCACCACCATGCCCGGCTAATTTTTGTATTTTGTATTTTTAGTAGAGATGGGGTTTCACCATGTTTGCTAGGCTGGTCTTCCTCACCTCAAGTGATCCACCTGCCTCAGCCTCCCAAAGTGCTGGGATTACAGGCATGAGCCACTGTGCCCATCCCATCCCTTGTCTTTTCCAGCCCAAATTCCATGGCTCATGGCCCCTTCCTCTATCTCATCATTGCAATCTCTGCTTCTTTTGTCATTCTCTCTTCTCTGCCCCAGACCTTCCTGACTCCCTCTTGTGATTACACTGGGCTCATCTAGCTAAACCAGGGTAAACGTGTCATCTCAAAATCCTTAATTTAATCACATCTGCAAAGTCCCAGGAAAAGTAGCATGTGCACGGGGTTCTGGGGTCAGGACGCAAACATCTTTGGAGGGCTATTATTCAGCCTGCCCCTCCTGCTGACTGTGGGCCAAGCAGGGCTGTCCTATGGAGCTGCAAGGAGACCCCTGGGCCAGAGGAGTGGGTACCAGCATTAGTGTTGAGTTTCTGAAACACCTGACTGCAAGTCAAACAGGGATTAGGTTGTGCATAGTAACAACCTAACATGCTATTTACACAGGTTCCACACCAGTGGGAGGAAAAGGGGTGTATGATCTTCTTCTGGGCGCTGGAGACGTAGGATTTTGTAGAAACAGCCTCGGAGGTGCACGGTGCCCAAGTGAACATTCACTCATTATGGCCTCCTGAGTGTCAGGCTCTGTGCTGTGTCTCATGGCAAGGGGTGAAGAGGCTATGGTTCCCGCCATCTCACAGTCTTAGTGTCATTTTCTTGGCAGGGTGATGGAGGCCTAATGAGGGGAAGGGACTCACTTCAGGTCAGATAGTGATTCAGAGGCAGAGCCAGGACTAATGGGAAGAGGGTGTTAGGGCCTTGATTTATGGCTGCCTTCCTTGGGCTGCAGGCCAAAGGTTAAGATGATGGCAATGGTAGCAGTAGGAATATTAGGTACCATTTATAAAGCTCACACTATGTGGTTTCTGCTGAGTTCTTGTCATGTGTTGGCTTGCTTCATCCTCACAACACTTCTAGGAGGTAAGAGTTTATCATCGTCATTTTACAGATGGGGAAACTGAGGCACAGAGAAGTTAAATAACTTGCCCGAGGTTACACAGCTGCTAAGAGACAGAGCCAAGACTGGAACTAGACTGTTGGATTCCAACTCATGTGCTCCTGACTAAATGCAGGTATGAGGTTGGAGGACATGGTCTTAAATGACTGGCATGTACTGACCCAGGAGATGCAGCTCATGGGGTGTGGGGAAGCAACTTGTGGCCCTGGGAAGGCAGGTGGGGCCAGCTTCTAGCTCCCCATGAAGCAGGGACCAGGGCTGAGAAAAGATGTTCTTTTTTTTTTTTTTTTTTGAGACGGAGTCTCGCTCTGTCGCCCAGGCTGGAGTGCAGTGGCCGGATCTCAGCTCACTGCAAGCTCCGCCTCCCGGGTTTACGCCATTCTCCCGCCTCAGCCTCCGGAGTAGCTGGGACTACAGGCGTCGGCCACCTCGCCCGGCTAGTTTTTTGTATTTTTTAGTAGAGACGGGATTTCACAGTGTTAGCCAGGATGGTTTCGATCTCCTGACCTCGTGATCCGCCCGTCTCGGCCTCCCAAAGTGCTGGGATTACAGGCTTGAGCCACCGCGCCCGGCCGAAAAGATGTTCTTAAGACTCCCAGGGAAAAAGGGCCTCCCTCAGGCCCTTCGTGCCCAGATTCTGATATGGCCAGTGTGGAAAGAAATCACTTGTTTTAATAATATTGATACCAACAAGTTACAGGGTGCAGTGGGAAGGGCTGGGAGCTATGGTCAGAAGACCCAGTTTCTAGGCTGGGTGCGGTGGCTCATGCGTATAATCCCAGCACTTTGGGAGGCCGAGGTGGACAGATCGCCTAAGGTCAGGAGTTCGAGACCAGCCCGACCAATATGGTGAAACCCCGTCTCTACTAGAAATATAAAAATTAGCCAGGCGTGGTGGCACACACCTGTAGTCCCAGCTACTCGGGAGGCTGAGATAGGAGAGTTGCTTGAAGCCAGGAGGCAGAGGTTGCAATGAACTGAGATCACGCCGCTGCACACCAGCCTGGGCAATGGAACAAGATTCTGTCTCAAACAAAACAAAACAAAACAAAAAAATACTCAAAAAACAGAAATGATCCAGAGCCAGAGGTGGGCTCTGCCTCTTGGCAGCTGGGTGCCCAAACAAGTTACTTTTCTCCTTGAGCTCCCCCTTTCATCCATACACACGGAATGGAGTCCTTGTTGCTGGAAGGAGGGATCCAACTGCCCCACAGGACACTGGGAGGGTAGGGGCAGTAGGTAGGGTGGAAAGGCTCAGCCAACCTCCTCCCCTCAGAGAGAAGTCCCAGGCCACCACAGTCAAGTCAGGCACCCACCAGTGACGTTGTCTGGCGGCTACTTTGACCTCCCTGCTTGGTCGACTGAGACAGTTATGACAACCTTAGCACTGTACACCCAGGTTTTCCAAGGAGGAGAATGCCTTAAGATGGGTAGGGGTCAAGAAAAGGACTGAAAAAGAAGAAAGCCATGGCCCAGATGATTGGAACATCCGGTTCTCTAAATGGTCCCCTAAACCCAGTCTGTGCCACATGAATGTGCTTTGTTTAAACAAACACACAGGTCCCAGATGCTGAGGCGGCAAATGAGACCCAGTTCCTGGCAAGGGTCACCAGCTCAGCTGCAGCTCCCCTGACTTCATCCTACCCCTTCCCGGAGGTCCATGTCAATCCCACCCAAGTGGCCCCCCAGTGTGGAGCACTCCAGGCGGGGATGTCTCCCCTGGAGAGGGGTCTTGGAGAAGAATGACTGGCAGCTGGTGCAGAAGGCACACTACATCTTGTGTGACTCCTTCCTGCCAACACACAGCAAGAACTTAGCACAGAAACTACATGGTATAAGCTTTAAAAATAGCGCCTGATACTACTACTGCTACCATTGTTGTTAGCCACTGGACAGCACACCACCATGGAGCAAGCTCCTGGCTGTGGAGGCTGTGTGACCTTGGGAAAATTGCCTAGACTCTCTGAGATTGTTTGTTTGTTTGTTTGTTTGTTTGTTTTGAGATGAAGTCTCGCTCTGTCTCCCAGGCTGGAGTGCAATGGCACGATCTCAGCTCACAGCAATCTCCGCCTCCTGGGTTCAAGTGATTCTCCTGCCTTAGCCTCCCAAGTAGCCGGGACTACAGGCACCCGCCACCACACCCAACTAATTTTTGTATTTTTAGTAGAGATGGGGTTTCACCATGTTGGCCAGGCTGGTCTTGAACTCCTGACCTCAGGTGATCCTCCCCCTTGGCCTCCCAAAGTGCTGGGATTACAGACATGAGATACCGCGTCCAGCCCTGAGATTGTTTTTTCATCTATAAAGTCAGGAAAACGATACTTTCCTCTGAGGTCCATTAAGTGTGATACTTGCAAGAAAAGCATATGCTCAACAAATGAGTGCTATCATCATTTTATCATGGCTATTTAAACACATTAATGTGCAGTCTGTTCATAACTAAAACTGGACCTCACAGCTGATAGCTATTTTTTTACTTTTTCCACAATATTATGCTGCTTCTAGTCATGAATCAAATCACTGGACTTAAGGGTTTGAACTTGGCATAAACTGATCTTGATTGAAGTCCTGGCTCCTGGTGCTTGTGTGACCTTGGGTGAGTGATTTTTTACCCCTTGAAGCCTGGGTGTTGTCTGCTATAAAACAGAGATGATAATAATCACACCTTCCTGATGGGTTTTTAATGAAAGTTTCATGGAGCAACGTAGGTCGAGCCTGCAGTGCTGTGTCTGACACTAGGTAAGCACTCCATGATTGTTTAAGATTCTCTTATTCTGGCCAGGCTCAGTGGCTCATGCCTGTAATCCCAGCACTTTGGGAGGCCAAGGCAGGTGGATTACCTGAGGTCGGGAGTTTGAGACCAGCCTGGCCAACATGGTGAAAACCCGTCTCTACTAAAACTACAAAACATTAGCCGGGTGTGGTGGCAGGCGCCTGTAATCCCAGATACTTGGGAGTCTGAGGCAGGAGAATCGCTTGAACCCATGAGGCGGAGGTTGCAGTGAGCCAAGATTGCACCACTACACTCCAGCCTGGGTGACACAACAAGATTCAGTCTCAAAAAAAAAAGATAAAAAGATTCTGTTATTCTTACACTGCCACCCCAACAATGGACAAAGCAAGTGGCTTCTGCAGTTGGCATCCTTACGACAATACGGTGAGGTTAGAATTTTCATTCTCATGGCAGAAGTAGAAGCTGAGACTTACTGAGCCTCTGTTCCCGAACTCAGCAGAGGAAAGTGGATATTGTTTGTCTCGTTGGGGCTAAGCTGCTTTGAATGCAGAGGCTGTGTTATTCTCCCCAGCCCAGGCTGTAAGCACAGTGTCCTGCCTACAAGCTTCTACATCCATCAGCTCCTCTGGTCCCACAAGGCAAATCCCCTCCTCACTTCCCCCAGGGTGAGCCCCAGCATGACACTGGTGCGGGACACTGCCCTTCCGTGCCTCAGTTCCTCCATCTAAAAACAGTTGTGAGAATTTCCGCCCTGGCGTTGGTATCAAAAGACCCAAGTGTGAATGCTGAGTTGGAAAGGCCTTGAGCAATTGACTTCATTTTCTTTTTTTTGAGAGAGAGTCTTGCTCTGTCACCCAGGCTGAAGTGCAGTAGCGCAAGCTCAACTCTCTGCAACCTCCACCTCCCAGGTTCAAGTGATTCTCCTATCTTAGCCCCCTGAGTAGCTGGGATTACAGACATGTGCCACCACGCCCGGTTACATTTTGTATTTTTGGTAGAGACAGGGTTTCGCCATGTTGGCCAGGCTGGTCTTGAACTCCTGACCTCAGGTTATCTGCCCGCCTCAGCTTCCCGAAGTGCTGGGATTACAGGCATGAGCCACCGCGCCCGGCCTTGACTTCATTTTCTTGGTTTCTGTGTCTTTGCTTGGAAGAAGGGCTTATGGTAGAATGTGATAACAGGATGTTAAGTGAAAAGGGAGAGCCCCAAACAGTAATCAACATGATTCTAATTACATTTTTAAAAGTCGATCTATATGTATGTGTTTGTATCTACTTTCTCAAAAATACAAAGAAAATCAACCAAAATGTTCCCAGTAGTACTCTCTGGACACTGGGCTCATGGGTGATTTTTGCCTTTCTTCTGTATATGACTTTTGTACTTTCCTAGTTTTTCTTTTCTTTTCCTTTTTTTGACAGGGTCTTGCTCTGTCACCCAGACTGAAGTGCAATGATGTGATCACAGCTCACTGCAGCCTTCAACTCCTGGGCTCAAGGGATCCTCCTATCTCAGCCTCTTGAGTAGCTGGGAGTACAGGCATATGCCACCATGCCTAGCTAATTTTAAGGTTTTTTTTTGTAGAGACAGGATCTTGCTATGTTGCCCAGGCTGGTCTTAAATTCCTGGACTCAAGCAATCCTCCCGCCTTGGCTTCCCAAGTGCTGGGATCAGAGGCGTGAGCCACTGTGCTCGGCCTAGTTTTTCTATAAAGAGTGTGTGTCTCTTACAATCAGGAATTAGTAATGGAAGTCAGAAATAATAGTTGCCCTTACTGCCCAGGGTTGCCTGAGGATTGCCTGTGGACACCCGTGAGGTGGCCTCTGTGAGCAAGCTTGTGTGGCACTGACTGTGCTTGCCCTGCCCTCCCGGGGTGCTGCCAGCCTGGCATCTGTAGGTCCTACAGGGCTTGCCCTTTGGCTGGGGGCAGAGTGACCAACTGCTTCTATGAAGATATGATCTCATCAAAGCTGAAGATTTCACCCAGAAGGGAGAGGAAGGAAAGAAACTGGAAGCAAATACCTGATTTTTCTTACTTTTTTTTTTTTTTTTTTTTTTTGAGACGGAGGCTCGCTGTCTCTCCCAGGCTGGAGTGCAGTGGTGCGACCTCAGCTCACTGCAACCTCTGCCTTCCGGATTCAAACAATTCTCCTGCCTCAGCCTCTCGAGTAGCTGAAACTACAGGCATGGCCACCAAGCCCAGCTAAGTTTTTTGTATTTTTAGTAGAAATGGGGTTTCACTATGTTGGTCAGGCTGGTCTCGAATTCCTGACCTCAAGTGATCCACCTGCCTCGGCCTCCCGAAGTGCTGGGATTACAGGCGTGAGCCACCATGCCTGGCCGCAAATACCTGATTTCTAATGCCAGTCCCATCCCTGCCCCCTTGGGCCAAGCACTTGGCTTTTCTGGCCTTAGTTTCCTAATCTGTAAAAGAGGATTAAAGGTTGCTTGCCACACCGTTGAGGGAAGGGGTTGCATGTAGCCACTCGGACCCTTGGCTCATTTGGATTAGGAGTCAAAGAAACCAAATAAGGAGTGCGCCTGGAGTATGGTCAGACCCAGGGAGCCGGCAGCACCTGGTATTCTGAGTGCACTTCAGAGGCTGTTCCCTGCTGAGGATCAGATGTTCCTTCCATCCAGCAGGAAGCAGGGGAAGGTTCTGATGCCCCAGTCAAGTCGGATTGGCTGTTAGGGGCGAAAGGTGTGACTGGAGCACTGACAAGGTAGGTGGAAGCAATAAGTTGTAACACCCCCTCTGGCTTGGAAAGTTTTGCTTCATCCACTACAGCTGGAACCTCCTGGGGCAAGGCAGAAGGGGCAGAACAGGGAGGTCTCCTACTGAGGGGCTGTCATCGATGTCCTGAGACATTTGTGGAGCTTCTGGTATACACAGCGCAGACAGAGGTTCCCCTGAGAAGCTGACTGTCTAAAAGTCACACAAACCCTCTTCCCTGGTGGCTGTCCCGGAAACGCCCATCAGAAACCTGAACGGCTTCCTGTTGCCAACTGAAGCAGTCCTCACCCTGCACGTTAGAACCCCCTGCGGAGACTTCATCCTGATGCTCAGGCCTTACCACTCACGGGGGTGATATTCTGTCGCTGGTGTTTTAAAAAAATCTCCCCAGCACCTTTGGGAACTGCTGGGGGTGGGGGACCTACTGAATCCACCCAATGAAACAGTGGCTTTGCCTGCATCTTGTCTCCCCAACCCTTGAATCACCTATAAAAGATGAGATGTCATGTCTTTGATACACTTAACATAGAGCTTTGTTGGAAGAGAAATCATTCAATCATTCAGCATCTTCAATTATCGTCTCATCCTGCTTTCAGTAGGCCCAGGGGTTACCAGGAGGTGCTTTCCCGGGGAGGGGGAGGGGAACTGCTGCGTCTGATGCTGTCTACACTCCAGTTCATCTGACCCTACTGCCTCCCTCCTCCATCCTGCCACACAGACCCTGCCCTCAGCCAAGACTGCTTCCCATTTTCATGTCGGTACGCTTCCCTTTTCCCCATCCTCTGCATTTCAAAATATTCTCAGGCTGAGTTTAAATGCCACTTCTTCCCTGAAGCCTTCCCTCCTTCACCCGCTGGGATTCTGTGCTTTCTCTAATCTTCTCTTACTCTGTCATAATGATCTTATGTGCTCATTTCCTCCACTGAACTAAGGGTTTCTTGAGGCCAGAGTGCACATCTTGCCTTTCTCCCTTCAATGTCGAACACAGTTAACAGATCTAGGTGTCAATGAAACTTTGCTGAAAGAATGGCGGCATCTCATGCTCTTTGAAGAGGGTATGTATCTCTTGCCATCAGAAATAGACAATCAAAAGTGTAGAGTAACAACTGTTTCTCATGGGGGTTTGTTCTACAAATCCCCCTTGAGCTCAACACTCGGTGAGTAGGGATCCAGAGGTTATTGCTAGGACATCAGTTTCAGGGCCTAGACCCATCACTCGCTAGGCCAGACCTCCATGTGTGACGTCCAGCTGCCAGCGGGAAGAAGTCAGTCTCCACTGCCTCCACAGTCTCTGCTGCCACACTGTCACAGGTGGGAACAAGAAAAAGCAGCCCCAGAATGTTTGCTGCCATTGTGCATGGACGATGTCATTGCACATAAAAGCACTAGTGCTCCATTATTGCGATTGGGGGCTGGGTGTACTCCTGCGTGTTGGGGAAGCTGAGCTGCCAGGCCCAGGGTGGCAGGTGCCCTGCGGGCCAGGTCAGTTCAGCAGGGGTTATTGAAGGTGAGTGAGGAGCCAGGAGGACAGGAAACTCCTGAATGTTTCCAGAAACCCTGTAGCTCTAGGACTTGCCTGGGCCAGGAGGCCTAGAATTAGAGACTTTCTGGGCTGGAAGGAATCTTAAAAGTCTTCAAATGCAACCCCCAATTTGAAGTCTCAGTAGAGCCCTCTGGGTTTGCTTGTTCACCTCCAGTGATGGGGAACTCAGTCCAGGCCTGGACAGACTGCATTCACACTGGCACCCCATCCCTTCCACCCGGTCCTGTTTCTGACCCTGGACAAAAAGGGCAGGCCTGTGTCCAGGTCTCTCTGGTGGCCCTGCAGAGATCTTCCCAGCTCGAGAGCTTCTTTGCTTGGGTCCTATGGTTCCAGACCTGGTTCCATTTTCTTCGCATCTTGGTGACAGTCCACCTCAACATTCAGGGCCAGAGTGGCTCCCTGGCCTCCCAGTGTTGCATTGTCCGTGCAGAGGGGAACAGCTCTGCCTGTCTCCTTCTGGACCCTTTGCCTTTGTGGGCCCAGCCCACGTCCTGCCATCCTAACCGGATGGCCAGCCCAAAGTCGACCCCTCAGTCTTGCTCGGATCGTGCCAACCTTCACCCATCTTTGTGCCCTGGGGTCTTGGGTGCCAAGGGCAGGGCATCACAGTCCTCTGGCCAGCTCCCATCTGAGTTGGAGCTCCCTCAGGAGCCCCGCCCACCCTAAGTGCTGGTCTCCACGATGCACTTGAGGAACATCGTGTCGTCCTTCACGTAGGCGTGCTTGGGTGACTGCAGTTTGCTGAGGGGGAAGAAGAGTGGGCAGCCACTGGCCACGTTGGTTTCACTCTGGGGCCTCTGGAAGGACGCCGAGCTTAGGTCAGGCCGGAAGGCGTCAATGGCGTGCTCACGGTTGTTCTGGTCCAGCAGCATGAAGGTGACCTGCAGGGAAGGGACAGGTGGGAGATCAGGCCCTACATTAGCAGCACAGCTTGGAGGCCCAGGCTTGGGCTCAGAGCTGTGCTCCACACCTACTGCCTGTGCAGCCCCTCGGACCCTTGGCTCATTTGGATTAGGAGTCAGAGAAGCCAGGCAAGGAGTGCACCTGGCATATGGCCAGACCCAGGGAGCCGGCAGCACCTGGTATTCTGAGTGCACTTCAGAGGCTGTTCCCTGCTGAGGATCAGATGTTCCTTCCATCCAGCAGGAAGCAGGGGAAGGTTCTGATGCCCCAGTCAAGTCGGATTGGCTGTTAGGGGCGAAAGGTGTGACTGGAGCACTGACAAGGTAGGTGGAAGCAATAAGTTGTAACACCCCCTCTGGCTTGGAAAGTTTTGCTTCATCCACTACAGCTGGAACCTCCTGGGGCAAGGCAGAAGGGGCAGAACAGGGAGGTCTCCTACTGAGGGGCTGTCATCGATGTCCTGAGACATTTGTGGAGCTTCTGGTATACACAGCGCAGACAGAGGTTCCCCTGAGAAGCTGACTGTCTAAAAGTCACACAAACCCTCTTCCCTGGCACGTGCCCCTGAAATGCCCATCAGGAAGTTGAATGGCTTCCCATTGCCAACTGAAGCAGTCCTCACCCTGCACATTAGAACCCCCTGCGGAGACTTCATCCTGATGCTCAGGCCTTATCACTTATGGGGGTGAGATTCTGTCACTGGTGTTTTAAAAATTTCCCCAGCACTTTTGGGAACTGCCGGGGGTGGGGGACCTACTGACTCACACCCAGACCAAAGCGGCACACCCGCCCTGCCCCACCTGTTTCCCCACACCTGAGGTCTCTATTCTTGACACCCTCTACTCATGCAATGATGCTGTTCACCCACAGGAAATGCCTATCCCCCAAATCTGTCTATAGGAATTGTGGGGTTTTGTTTGTTTGTCTGTTTGTTTGAGACAAAGTTTCGCTCCTGTTGCCCAGCTGGAGCGCAATGGCACAATCTTGGCTCATGGCAACCTCTGCCTCCTGGGTTCAAGCGATTCTCCTGCCTCAGCCTCCCAAGTAACTGGGATTACAGGCATGTACCACGATGCCCAGCTAATTTTTTTTTAGTAGAGACGGAGTTTCACCATGTTGGTCAGGCTGGTCTTGAACTCCTGACATCAGGTGACCCACCCACTTCGGCCTCCCAAAGTGCCAGGATTACAGGTGTGCGCCACTGTACCCGGTGAAGAATTTTTAATGGATTGTATTTTTTAGAGCTGTTTTAGGTTCACAGCAAAACTGAGCAGAAAATACAGAGTTCCCATATACCTCCTGCCCCGACCCAATGCACAACCTCCCCGAATATCAACGTCCCCCGCAGAGTGGTAGTTTTGTAACAGTTGATGAACCTGCATTGACACATCATTATCACCCAGAGTCCACGGTTTACACTGGCATTTACTCTTGGTATTCACCTTCTATGGGTTTTGACAAATGCATAAGGACATGTATCCATCGTAACAGTATCAAACAGAATAGTTTCACTGCTCCCAAAATCCCCTGTGCTCTATTCATCTCTCCTGGCCCCTACTCTTGGACAACCACTGATCTTACTGTCTCCATAGCTTTTGTTTTTGTTTTTGTTTTTGAGACTGAGTCTCACTCTGTCCCCCAGGCTGGAGTGCAGTGGCGCGATCTCGGCTCACTGCAACCTCCACCCCCTGAGTTCAAGTGATTCTCGTGCCTCAGCCTCCAGAGTAGATGAGATTACAGGCACACAGCCTAATGCCCAGCTAATTTTTGTACTTTTTGTAGAGACAGGGTTTTGTTATATTCCCCAGGCTGGTCTCGAACTCCTGGGCTCAAGTACTCCACCTGCCTCGGCCTCCCAAAGTGCTGATATTACAGGCAAGAGCCACCGCGCCCGCCTGTCTTCATAGCTTTGCCTTTTCCAGAATGTCATATAGTCAGAAGCATTCAGAACGCAGTCTTTTCACATTGACTTCTTTTTCTTAGTAATATGTGTTTAAGGTTCCTCCCTGTATTTTCATGGCTTGATAGCTCTCTTCTTTTTAGCACCGAATAATATTCCACTGTCTGGATGCACTACAGTTTATTTATCCATCCACCTACTGAAGGACATCTTGGTTGCTTCCAAGTTTTGGCATGTAACTAAAGTTGCTATAAACATCCTTGGGTGGTTTTTCTGTGAACATAGTTTTCAGCTCCTCTAAGTAAACTCCTTTGAGTCCAAGGAGAGCAACTGGCTATATCGTTTGGTATGAGTATCTTTGGTTTTGTAAGATACTGCTAAACTGTCTTTCCAAGTGGCTGTACCATTTTGCATTCCTACCAGAAGTGAGTGAGAGTTCCTGTTGCTCCACATCCTCGTCAGCATTTGGTACTGTCAGTGTTCCAGATTTTGGCAATTCTAGTCTGTATTAATATGTAGTGGTACCTGCTTCCTTCCTTTTTCCTGAAAATTCTGCTAGTTCAGGCTAGTCTCACGGCACCTCCTCCCAGAAGTTTTCCTTATTTACCCCATAATGTGAAGGGGGAAGAAGAGTGGGCAGCCACTGGCCATTCATTCCGTCCCTCCCTCCTTTTTTCCCTCCCTTCCTTTCTTCCTTCCCTTCCTTCATTTCTCTCCCTCTCTCTCTCTCTTTCTTTGAGGCAAGGTCTCACTCTGTCACCCAAGCTAGAGTGCAGTGGCAAGGTTATGGCACACTGCAGCCTCAACCTCCCAGGCTCAAGCAATCCTCCCACCTAAGCCTCCCAAGTAGCTGGGACTACAGGCATGTGCCACTACGCCCAGCTAATGGTTTTTATTTTTAGCAGAGATGAAGTCTTGCCATGTCTCCTGAGCTCAAGCAATCCTCCCACCTCAGTCTCTCAAAGTGCTGGGATTACAGATGTGGGGCACTGCACCTGGCCATGAATTTTATTTCTATATAACCTTTGGGAAGATTCCAGACATTTTAGCTCCTGGACTCATGGAGCTGGAGGGAGCCCTAGTTACTAGATCTGATTGTTTTATAAAAAGGGAAACTGATAACACAGTGAGCGTGGGGGACTTGCCAGGTCACATGGCCAATTCATTGCCAAATCAGGACTAGGACTCAGGCTTCCATGCTCCCCACCTTGTCCCCATCACCTCCACGCCCATACCTTGTTCCGGAAAGGCCACGGCAGCAACGCATCATACTCCCCTCTCATGATCACGATGAAAAGCGACAGGTGGGTCCTCTTTCCAGTGCCATCTCCATTCAGGTACAGCCGCAGGCATAACTTGTAGCCATACTTGCCAGTGTAGAAGGCTGAAATGCAGAAGCCACAGGCAGCTGGGAAGTGCTGGACTTTGCAGATGTGGGACTGGGATCCAGCGGTCAGGCATGCCCAAGGTCAGTGGCTCAAAACCATGAAAGATGGGGTTAGAGCCCGGCATTCTTCTCGAGTAGGGTGTCAGAGAGGAATGGGCTCTTGGGGGTCATCTAGCTAAGTGTTTGTCAGCTGGCCATCCAAGTCATACACTGCCGGGCCCCACCCTCAGAGTTTCTTACTCGGTAACCCTGGGGTGAGAACTGAGAGCTGGCACTTCCAGCAAGTTTGCAGGGGGTGCCAATGCTGCTGGTCCTAGAACCACACTCTGAGAACCACTGATCTAACCAACCTATGTTTTACAGTCTGGAAACCAAGCTGAGAAAAAGACAGTGGCCGGTTACCATCTCACAGTGTGTTGGGGACCCAGCAAGAATGAGGGGCTTCCTGCCTCCCAGCACCGGTTTCTTTCTGCTGCCCTATGCCAACTGGTTGGGGTCCCCTGGAGGCTGGGGGTACATGGGGTTACTCGCAGTTCTGCCAGCCATTCTCAGGTGGCAAAACCCTTTGAGGGCTGAATCATCCCTGGTGAAGATGCACAGAAACCCCCTGGGCAGCTAAAGCGGCCATCCCATGAGAGCATGTCCTCTGGCAGAGCGCCCTTCTGGGAGAGGTTGACTGGGGACATGAATTGGGGGCAGGAAAGAAGGGGGTGGAGGAGGCACAGGCTGGCAGCCTGACTCATCTCTGCCCATTACGTTTTGGTGGAACAGGAAGCTCGAGGTACTGCTTGCTTTTTGCCTCTTTAAAAAGAATCGAGGGAAAAGGTCTACAAGTAGGGCTCGAGACCGCCCCATGAAGAGAGCTGTCCCAACACAGCAGGATGAGTGCTGCTCCTGCAGGAAAGGGGTCCCAGCCCTGCTCTAGGAGTGTGACACACTCCGCTGCCTCATTAAAAAAATTTTTTGAGAGGGTCTTGCTTTGTTGCCCAGACCAGAGTGCAGTGGCACCATCATAGCTCACTGCAGACTCAAACTTCTTAAGCCATCCTCCTACCTCAGCCTCTCAAGTAGCTAGGACCACAGGTGCAGGCCACCATGCCTGGCTAATTAAAACTTTTTTTGTGGAGATGGGATCTTGTTATGTTGCCCAGGCTGGTCTTGAACTCCTGGCCTCAAATGATCCTCTTGCCTCAGCCTCCCAAAGTGTTAGGATTATAGACATGAGCCACTGCACCCAGTCTGCTGCCTCATTTTTTGCCCAAATATATGCATTGTTATATTAACAGATATCATTTAGTTAACAGAAACACTTGCCAAGTAATTACTTTATGCAAGACATTGTGCCAAGTCCAGGGGCCCCAGAAATGAGTAAGAAATGAGTAAGACACTCATTCACATGCTAACTGCAATTGTACACAAGTGCATGTGTCTTACTCAGTTCTCTAATCTTATTTCAGACTGTTGGCTCTCTGAGGCCAGGGGTCCCACGGTATTCACTTGTGAAAATCATCATTCACATCCATCTCGTCTGCACACACTGTGGCCCACAGCACACTTTCCTTCACATCCCAAACCCACGAAGTGGGTAACAGTTTTGATTCCTATTTGCAGAATGGGACTGACATTCAGGGAGGAGAAAGGGCCTGAATGTCAGTCATCCTGGGCCACTGCTGTGTGTGGCTGCGAGCCACAGGGCAGAGCATGGTTCGCCCACCAACCTCAAGATCCCAGCACCCAGCATGGTTCCCGGTCGTGGCGAGTGGCCTGAATGGGCACTGGCCTAAACTGGACACAGCATGGCTGTCACAGAGCTGGCTGTTTTCACTGCTGGCTTCCTGGGTCCTGTGGGGTCTGTTTCCCAAGAAGGTCTCTGTGCCTCTGGGAGGTGTTACCTGGGGAGAAGAGGCTGACGGTCCTGCCACAGGCCGACTCATGGCACCGCCTGGTGACATTGGTGATCTTCCACAGGAAGGTGCCATCGAAGGAGGCCTCCTCCATGAGGCGCAAGCTCTGCTCCAGCTTGCCCAGGGCCTGGTCTTTCTGGGCTAGGGTCTGCTGCAGCTCCACCACCTGTAGGGAAGACTGTTCAGCCAGGAACACCAGAACCTGGCTTGGGGATGGGATGGGAACGGCCGGATGTGGAGATTGATCTGCCCCAAAGGTGCTTTCCTGACCACGCCTCACTCAGGCATGCGTCTGCATCTGAATGTGCTGCCCTCTGCCTGGCCTTCCTTTTCCTTATCCACCAGGAATCCAGCTCATATGGCCCCTCGTCTGGGAAGACTTCAACCACTGTCCTAGCTCAGTTGCTCTGTTTCAATATGTTTTTACAGAGCCCTTACAAGGATTTTATGACACATACTTTTCTGCCTTACCTACCAGATGGTCTTCTCCACTGAAAGCTGGGCCCATGCTCATTTTGTCTTTGTGCCCGTGCCTTGCATAGTGCCTGGTATGTAAAAGTAGAGCTGGGAAGTTTGTGGGTGAAATGAGGATATAATTGTGGCTTTCAGGGAGGCTGCCTTTTAACTGGAGCAAGAGTTACATAAATAAAGGCTAAAGCCTCAGCCACTCCAACTCAGAGCCTGGCCCTTCTAATAGCTTTCCCCAATAAAGTGGAAAGAATACAAATTTATTCTTGGGTGTACTCAGGTAGGGAAGCCATGAATGGAAGTGAGCATCCTTAGAGAAAATTTAATCGTTAACTTTACTGATGGGGAAGGTCCTGAGAGGGAAAGTGACTTGCTCAGACCCACAGGGCATGTGGCTCTGAGTACCTGCTGTCATGGTAACTGTGAATGGTGAGGCAGATAATGGTAATGGTGAAGCAGGAACTAAAACCCAGGCCTAACTCAATATGAGCAATGATGTAACGTTACTGCAAAAGAAGCAATATTAGAATGGTGATTGGCTACATTAAGAAAAGTCTAGGCCAGGCGCAGTGGCTCATGCCTGTAATCCTAGCACTTTGGGAGACTAAGGAGGGTGGATGACGAGGTCAGGAGTTTGAGACCAGCCTGACCAACATGGTGAAACCCCATCTCTACTAAAAATACAAAATATTTAGCTGGGTGTGGTGGCACGAGCCTGTAATCCCAGCTACTCAGGAAGCTGAGGCAGGAGAATTGCTTGAATCTGGGAGTGGAGGTTGCAGTGAGCCAAGATCGTGCCACTGCACTCCAGCCTGGGTGACAGAGCGACACTCTGTGTAAAAAAAAAAAAAAAAAAAAGAAAGAAAGAAAGAAAAGAAAAGTATAAGCTCTAGAATAAGGGAGAAGACAGCTCTGTTGGACCAAGAACTGTGGCTAAGTGGATTATCTGGAGTCAGCCTGGGACCACACTCCAAGCATACTTCTGTATGCTTCTTTGGAGACTGAGCCAGATCATAGGAGGGCAATGTGAAGCAGCATGCTCTGAGGAAAAGGTGAAGGCACCGAAGCTTTTAGCCTGAAAAGCAAAGCACTCAGGTAGGACAGAATCCGACTCTCCATCCCTGAAGGGCTGTCATGGGGACTAGAAGGTGGATTTGTCTTGTGGGCTCTGAGGGCCAGGGCCAAGAACAATGCAGGGAACAGAGAGGCTGATTTAGCTTAGTATAAGGAAGAGTGGAATATGTCCTGCACTGGATTGAGCTGCTCAGGGAGGTGGTGTCCTATCACAAAGGAACTGAAGCACTGGATGGGAGGCTGTGACCTTGACTACAGCTTCCAACTCAGCACTCTTCCTGGAAGGGTGTGGGATAAAGGGGAGACATGTTTTGAGGGAGTGACTGCTTTAAGCAGGATGAAATGATTAGTAGGAAGCCTGTCTGCTGCTCTGGAGACAGGATGGGGCTCAGCCGGGCTTGAAGGCAAACTTGCCTCCCACACTCACCCTCTGCTCCAAGCTCAGGATACGCTCACGGTCCAGCTGGCTCTGATGGATGGAGGTGGCCAGGGCCAGGTGGGAGGCCTCCACCTCCTTGTTGAGGACAGCAACAATGTTCTCAAACACACGCAGCTTCCCTTCCAGCTCAGCCAGAAGCTTCTCCTTCATGAAGTGCTGCAGGGCCAGCTCCTCCTGGCTCTCGGAGCAGGGTGCCCGGTAGCAATCGACCTCCAAGTCCCCCGCCACTTCCACGGCTGCCTGCAGCTGCAGGTCTGACAGGTTCTGCTCCAGGGCCATGGGCCCAGACTCCAGGCCAGAGCCCAGCCGGGTCTTCCACTGTTTCATGAACCCCAACAGCAGGTTTAGGTGGGAGGTCTGGCAGGTGACCTCATGCTCTTGCACGGACTGTGGGCTTCCCTGACAAGAGAGTGGGGCTGATTAGTGAAAACAGAGGTGGAGTGAAGACAGGGGAGCAGTGGAGTGCCCTGCTATCAAAGGTCACCAAGGAAAGTCAGATTCATTCACCCAGCAAAGAGGAGTGGATTTCTGTACAGTGGGAGGGATTTAGAGGAAGACCCTGGCATCAGACATGCCCACGATGAGCCACATGCATTGCAGCTTCTAATTCTGCCCTGCCCTGGAGCGCAAGGATGATTCAGGACCATGGAGAGGGGCGGCGGAGGTGGGGGTCGTTTTAGTGATGTTCTGCGGATGCTTAGGTGAGACATTAAGAAGAACCTCCCTGAGTACTATGATGACTTAATAGTAGGCTCTGATGCTTGGGAAAGTCATTAGTACAAGAGACATCCAGATGAGTGGACTGATGTTACAGGAAGATTCTGGAGGGGCTGCAGTGGGGAGACCTGGAGGTCTGGAACTGCAGTGGACAGATCTCCTTTCTCACACTCAGATGCTTACCTTGAAGGAGCAGCCGACACCTGCAAAGGGGCACCCAACTCCAGCCTCAGCCACCTCAGGATGAGCCTGGAAATAATAATCACATCACTGAATGTTATAGCAATCCCTGTGGTTACCCCGGGGGCTCTCTTCAATGCACCAGGATCCACCAGGGTAGGAGATGGCTTGGGCCACACGACTTTGCACATGCTGTTCCCTTTGGCTATCTCCTTTCCACTCTTCAAGCTTCTGCCCTTCCATGACCTTCCTTCAAAACAGGACCTAGGCCCCTACTGTGATCCTGGGCAGCACTGCTATTTCTCCTGTCAGGGCACAGTCCACACAGCTCTGTAATCATCACTCACTCTCTGGTTGCCCCAACTGGTCGGGGAGGCTCTGTGAGGGTCATGGCTGTGTTCCCAGTGCTGAGGGCAGTGCCTGGCACAGCTGAGACACTCAGAACACACTGACTGCATGAGTAAATGCCTCCCTCCTCCTGAAGTCCATGGGGAATCTTGTGGTCACAATTCCCATCTGCATCCCTCCTTGGCCATCTATCCTAGACTAAGTTGTGTCCATTCAGCAGACCTTTCCCTTTCAGATAATGTCCAGCCTGAGGGAAGTGACACAGGAGGGTCTCAGTGCTATTACAATAGCAACTTGACCCCGCTGTTAACCTATTTAGGTCTGAAGCATTTACCAAATGCTTTCAAGGCCGTAATTCTTCCTAGGGCTCCTCACAGCACGGTGGGGAAGAGAGGGTGGGTTTTTATTCCTATTTCACTGATGAAAAAACTGAGGCTTCCAGGGGGGAAGGGATTTGCCCAAGGAGGCCGAGCTGGGAGGCAGCACAGCCCCAGGGTCCCTCCCACACACATCACTGCCTCTTAACAGGAGTCAGCCCAGGACAGATGGGAGAAAAGTTTTTCCAAAACATATACAGTCATGCAACAGGAATATGTTCTGAGAAATGTGCCATCATTGTGTGAACATCATAGGATGTATTTACGCAAACCTGGATGGTGTATCCTGCTACACACCGAAACTCAGTGACAGCCTATTGCCCCTAGGCTACAAACCTGTACAGCACGTGACTATACTGAATACTGTAGGCAACTGTTAGCACTGTAAGTACATGTGTATCTAAATATATCTAAACATAGAAAAGGTACAGTAAGAATACAGTACTATACTCTTCTGGGACCACCGTTGTGTATGTGGTCCGGTGTTGAGTGTTATATGGCACAAGACTGTATCTTCATAAAGGCTTGTATCCAGAATATATAGAGAACTCTTACAATCTAATAATAAGAGACAAATGACCTAATAAAAAATGGGCAAGGCCAGGCTCAGTGGGCTCCACACCTATAATCCCAACACTTCAGGAGGCTGAGGCAAGAGGATTGCTTGAGGCCAGGAGTTCAAGACAGCCTGGGCAACATAGTGAGACCTCATCTCTACTTAAAAATTTTTTAAATTAGCCAGGCTTGGTGGCATACACCTACAGTCCCAGCTACTTGGGAGGCTGAGGTGGGAGGATCGCTTGAGCCCAGCGGTTCAAGGCTGCACTGAGCTATGATCACATCACTGTACTCCAGCCTGGGTAGCAGAGAAAGACCTTGTCTCTCTTAAAAAAAAAAAAAAAAAAAAAAAAAAAAAAGCAAAACAATGAACAAACACAATCTATGAAAGTATCTTATAAAGTTAAATCATACTTATAAAATAATTTACTTATAAACCATACTTATAAAGTTACCGTACAATGCACACATTTCACTCCTAGGAATTTACCTAAGAGAAAGTAAAACATATGCCTGCACAAAGGTGTGTATGTGAATGTTCATGGCGGCTTTGTTCAAAGCAACCCAAATGTGTCATCAACTGGTGAGCAGATAAACAAATTGGTCTATATATACTATAGAACAACCAAGTGGAATTAAATACCAGCATAAACAATAACAGGATGAACCTCAAAAACATTGTGCTAAGTGAAAGAAGACAAACACCAAAGACTACATACTACCTCTTTCCATTCTTAGGAGCTTCTAGCAAAGGCAAAACTAGAGTGACAGTAAGTAGATCAGTGGTTGCCTGGAGCTGTGGGTGGGGAGGGGATTGACTATGCAGGGACACAAAGCAGCTTTATCCCATGCAGAAACGTTTGCCACTTGACTGTAGTGGCGGTCACGTGATTATTTATATTCCTCAAACTGTATACTTCAAATGAGTGAGTTTTATTGCATATAAATAATATCTTGAGTCTATAAGCTCTTTGTTTATTTATTTATTTATTGAGAGAATAATCTCATGGAACCACGTGAAAGGGGATTTGGATGAAAGCAGGAGAGGACAGAGGTCTTTCGGACTGAGTAAATACAAAAAGCCACACCGTTATTATTCTTTGAAAGTAACATAAGCAGAGAGCTGTGGGCTTAATGAGTACAGTTGGTTTGGGACACAGACAGAACACAGCCCAGCAAAGGCCACCCTACCCCCGCCCCCACCCCCCAACTGCCCAGGGCTTCAGGGACAAGTTGTTCCCAACAAATAATAGAAAACAGATGTTTTATGGAAGGCAGGCAGAGGGCGGCCTTGGCAGGGAGACTGTGCTGGCTTCAGGAAGTCTGTGGTGATGAAACCTCCCTGAACATGTAGCTTTTGACATGTGAGAACAGTGGAGGGAAGATGCTATGTGTGGACCTGGCTCCTGGGTGAACACACTTCAGGGAGCCTCTCAGTTCCCACCACTCCCTACAGGTCCATGATTCCAATCCTCTGTGGTTCTAAGGGTCAAAGCTTGGTGGGAGAGTCATAAAAGGGATAAGAACGTGAAAATGATCGAGCTAAGAGTGAAATTCCAGACATCACCCCCCAGGTGGAGGGGATGTGTCTTTCAGCAGCGGAGCCGTCCTGGTGTTGTGTGAACAGCAAATGCCTGTTTCAGGAAGTGAAATGCTATTCAGATGTAGGGACATCCTTCTGTGATGTGTGCCCAGATGTGGACTGTGATGAGCTTTGAATGGTTGCTGCAGAAAGGGGCAGGGGTGACTTGAGAGGGTTTCGGAGGCTTCTCTGTCATCATTATTCATTCCTTAGAGTGCACGCAAGTTCAGGGTGTGGCCTCTGGAGCCAGCCTTTTGGGGTTCAGAGCTTGTTTCTGTCACTTCACATACTAGCTTTGTAGCCCTGGGATAGTTATTAACTCCTCTGTCCTGCAGTTTCCTCATCTGCAAAATGGGGATAATAATAATATCCCCCTTACAGGGTTATTGTGAGGATTAAATGAGATAATACATGTAAGCACTGGTATTAGTTACCTATTACTGCTGTAACAAAATATCACAAACTTAATGGCTTAAAACAACACAGCTTTATTATCGTACAGTTCTGGAGGCCAAGGGTCCTAACATGGAAACGTCAGCAGGACTGCGTTGCTCCTGGAGTCCCAAGGGGAAGATGGCTTCCTCCCTTCCCCAGCTTCTCAGGGCTTCCTGCACTCCTTGGCTTCTGGTCCCTTCCTCCATCTTCAAAGCCAGCAGTGGAGCATCTCCCCTTCTCTCTGACTCTCCTCTCCCTCTTCTGAGGACCACTGGGCCGCCTGGATAATCCAGGGTCACCTCCCCATCTCAGAATCCTTCATTTAATCATGTCTGCAGAGTCTGTTTCGCCATTGTTATGGGCTCAGCACCCCCCACCCAAATCATATGTTGAAGTCCTAACCCCCAGTATCTCAGAATATGGAGACAGGGCCTCTAAAGAGTTAATTAAATTCAAATGAGGTCATTGGGGGCGGGCCCTAATGCAATGTGACTGGCATCCTTTTAAGAAGGGGAAATTTGGAGAAGGACCACATGAAGACATAGGGAGGGGACAGCCATGTCAAGGCAGGGAGAGAGGCCTTGGAGGAAAACACTCGCCAATACCATGCCTCGAACTTCTGATCTCCAGAACTGCGAGGAAATACAATTCTGTTGTTTACACCACCCAGTCTGTGCACTTTGTTATGGCAGCCCTGGCAAATGCACAGAGCCATGTGAGGTCACATACTCACAGGTCCCGGGGATTCACATGGGGACATCTTTGGAGGACATTATTCTGCCTAACACAGTGTTCAATAAATATGAGCCATTATTAGTAATAATAATTATTAGTATTGAAATTATTCAGTACTACTACTGAATACTTGTTGAATACTACTACTATTAATAACTCTAAGAATACTAATAGTAGTAATACTAATACTATTACTACTAACTACTACTACTACTATTACTATTACAAATACTATTATTAGTATTACTACTAATTAGTATTCTTATTCCTATGGATTAAGCACACTGCCCCTGGGACATCCCCAGTCCCAGTTCTCCAGTGGCTGTCATACACATGTATCTCATTTAATCCTCACATCATAAACTCTTAACAACGAATTCTCTAAAATTCCATTTTCCCACTGGATTTCCTCAAGGCGGGGAGGAATATCCCTAAATGAACAGGACCAAAACGTGTTTGAATGTTGTCCCATAGGATCCCCGTGACAATCCTCTGAGGCAGGTGGGGCTGGATTAGTGTCACCTTAATACCAGCAGAAACAGAGGGAATGGCTTAAGGTCACACTGAGCTTGTGAGTGGAGGAGGTGGGTGCGCCTGTGTGTTCTCCCTCATAGTTGTGAGCCTCTGCAAGGGCTCACTGCTCTCCTGGCACTCATGTAGACACTGTCCCATCAGATCCTCACAGCCATGATGGGGAGGCTGGGGCTTTGAGGTTCTGCTTCCCTCGGGTAGGTGGAGAAGCTGAAGCCCAGGGGTGATCAGTGACTTGTAGGAGGCAATGGGGCAGGCGAGGGCAGCCCAGGAGTCTGGAGTCCATGAGCAGGCTCTGTCCTCCCCACCATAGTGTCCTTGCCTGGCGTGGCCTCATTCGAAGGCCAGGGACCGAGGAGACAGGAGAGGGAATCAGGAATCAGACTGCGTTGCAGGAAAAGAACAGAGGATGTGTCCCGGGCCAAACCCATCTGGTGTCACAAGTGGCCCCTGTGTGAGTGGCCTCACTGCTTGCAAATTGCTAAAAATAAAGTGTGCAGTGGAATTTCCTCCGAGGAGGAGACAGAAACAGAGAAAACAGATTCCCAGCCCTGAGGGAACGCTCGTTCTTCTGTCTGGGTCTGAGGAGTCTCTGCATGTGTGGTGTTTCCGGTCACCCCGGCTACCCAGGCCCTTTGTGGTGGGCTCACAGTGGGCCCTAGCGGGAGGCCCCATTTGGAGACCTGGGGCCTCCGGGAATTTGACTGTTAAGAGGGTGCCGGGAGCATGAGTGCCACCTCTGCAGCACCTGCACAGAACAGAGAGGATCTGAGCAGGCCAGGCACTGCCTACCCCCTCACTGGGCTGAGGTCAGAGATGCCCGGAGGGGCTGCTTTGGCTCAGGTCTCAGCTGGTGCTGAGGGGGTGCTCTACATGGGGAGCTCGGTCAGCCTGCCACTGTCAGCCCGTTCCTGCCCTCCTCTGTAACTGGGCCAGTTTAGTCTCTGTCAGCCTCTGCTCAGCTCAACTGCCGCCTCCTCCAGGAAGCCCTGCCTGATTCTCCTGGTTGAAAGTAGTCTTGCCCATCCCTGTTTTTTCCATAGCACTTGGTGGACTCCTGCACTAAAGCCTGACTGTGTTATTTAAGCAGGTATGAAACATTTAGGGGAGGATTCCTTGTGTAGAGGCAGCATAGAGAAGATGCCACCACCTCAGGAGCCATGGGTTAGAGCCTGGCTTTGCCTCCCACTTGCTGTGTGACTTTGGTCCAGGCACACCTCCTCATGGAGCCTCAAAATATTACCTATTGGCAAAATAGGGCTATCACCACCACCCACCACACAGAATGTCACAGGATCGGGGCGATTACGGATGAACACTGTCAAACTCAGAAGTGTAAGGTTTAGGGGTTTATTCCCAGGTATCACACTCCAAGGAACACAGATAAACAGAAGCACATTTACCCCAAGTGCACAGAGACTGGCGAAAGGCTGCTCAGTGTCTTTTCACGGAGGCAGGACTGACTCCGGGGACAGGAGGCTGAGTTGCCTTTTGTGACCTCAAGGGAGACAGACTTCAGCTCAGTACAAAGAAAGAGGAGAAAGTTGCATCCATCAGAGCCCCCCAGGGTGGGTGTGGTTGTTTCATGGAGTAATGAGCTCTCTGCCATTGGAAGGACATGGAGCTACGTAGCAGGAATCCAGTACAGAACAGAAATTTGTCTAGACAGCTTAAACTTCTGTCATTTTCTGACTCTAGAAAAATTAAGGCTTTACTGTGAGCTACTGGCATCAGATGTCAGCTTGCCTTTGACCTTCCTGCATGGGCCTCACGGGAAAGAGAGTGGGAGAAACTATCCCATTGTTGATCCTCAGCAGACAGGACCGAAGGTTTTTATCTTCCAGCCCCCCCGGCCGTCCCCTCCTTCACTGTCACTTCTACAGGAAGATCATGCGAGGCAAGTATCAAGTCTCTAACTAGGTCAACATTAATCCTTTAATATCCGCTTCTTATATCAGGTAATCAGTCCATGGCTCTGGGCACTTCTTCGGGAGATAATCATCTAATGAAGTCCGAGGCTGAGGACAAACTGATAAGCAGATGGTGTGGGAAGTGTTTGCAAGGAGGGCTGGTCCTCAGCCCTCTACCCTGCCTCCATTTCCCAGGTTGCCCTACATGTGCAGGCAAACTTAGGAATTACCACACATGCAAAGTGTTGACTTTTCATCAGCCATTTTCCTTTGTTCAAAAGTCCCCCAAAGTTCCCACTGGGGCAAAAGTCAGAGGAGTCCCTGGTCCTTCCCCTATGTGACTTTGTGTAGGTGATCAGACCATGATCACCGCCCCTCCCCACCCCAGCTTTTCACCAGGAGTCCATGACTCCACGAGGTGGGGAAGCCAGCAGGGAGGGGAGGGGGCTGCTGCCTCTCAGAGGTCTGCCTGCGTTAAAGAAGCCTTCTTTGCTCACAAATACAGGCAGCTTCCTCTCCCATCCTACAGCCTGTTAAGGTGCCCTATAATTCTACCATGAATTATAGTCCCTTCATTTGGCTCAAGGCAATAAGTTTCAAACTGTGCTCTGCAGGGCCCTAGGAGTCCCCAGAACCTCTTAGGGGCTGGGATAAGAGAAAGAAATGGGGCAATTAACAGGCCAGGGCTCCAGGCTCCCCCTCCATCAGAATGTTTTTACTTTCATCTGATTGAAAAAGATGAAAAAAAGCCATTGGATTAGGAGATATTAAAACATCTATGTGATCTAAGATTTACACAATAGATGTATATTAATTTTGTTAAGAGGAAAAAATAAAACAAGCTAAAAACAACAGTCCTAGGGCATTCAAGCAGGTAACGGCCTTTTGCAAGTGAGGCACAGTGGCCCACAGAGAGTTGAGGGTCTGCTTATGTCTCACAGCCAATCCACCAGGAGCCAAACAGGGAGGCTCAGGGAGTTACTCCACGGAGCAGTGTATCATCTTAACTCTTACCATGTTGCAGAGTGTAAAGTTCCAAGAACATGCACTTGATCCTTACTCTTACTCCCTGAGGGCCTGCCGATGGAGAGGCTGCTGAGAAGCAGATGGGAGAGTGCTCAAAACCAGCTCTGGGTGTGAGAGGAAATTCCCCTGAACTCTCTGAATGAGAAGGACCAGCTCAGAGAAAGGAAAAGGAGGTGTGGGAACTCGCCTGCCTCTGGTCCAACGGTAGGGGGATAGCTGCCCTGCCGGCACTGCTATCATGGTCTCCTGGAAAGGCCTTGCAGAGCCGGCTTAACATCCTCATTTTACAGATGCAGACACAGGGCCTGGGAATTGCTGCCAGCCGAACAGAGAATTATGCAGAACTACCCTTGGACATCAGGCTCCTGATCCCTGGGCAACAGTTTGCTGCAAGAAGAGGGCTTTGGCTGAAAGGAGCCAGGCACCTCACAGTGGAGGTAGAGAGGGTGGCTGAGCAATGAGGCTCCTCTGCGGGTCTCAGGGCCCCATGTGTAAACAAGAGGATTTGATTTTGAGCAGTGACTCCTGCCTGTTTGGATTCGTGGACCAATATGAGTGTGTGTGTGTGGTTTTTTTAAATTGAGACATTAACAAAGAGATTGCCATCTTTTAAATTTTTCTTAGTAAAGGCTTTACCAAAAACTATCATCTATTATTACATCCTCTATTTATATAAAGACACGCATAGGACAGACACAATCTCAGAGTAAAGGTTGGTTTTAGAAACGGAAAGAATTCAGTTTACATAAACTCATTTATAGAATTGCCTTATTTTTATCATTTTGTCATGAGCTGGTGGGAATGGATCAGTTCTGGATAGCACGTGGGAACCTTTGAGCAGGACATGTAACCTATGAGGGTCCTTCCAGCTTGGGAGGGCCAGGGTTCTAAACTGCAGCTCCTGAAACTGTCTCTCTGGCCTATCACACTTCCAAATGTGTCTCTTATTCCTAGAAGCACAGTTTGGCAGAGCCCAAGAGGTGAGCTGATAACGGTCTCTCCCTGCCTAAGGGCAAACAGAGGCAGACAGAACCATCTAGTTGAGGAGTTTGCTAACTTTTTTGTAAAGGGTTGGATAGTAAATATTTGGGCTATGAAGTCTTTGTTGCAAGTACTCAATTTTGTATAATTTTCATGTGTCTCAAAATATCTTTTTTCGTTTTTTTTGAGACAGAGTCTCATTCTGCTACCCAGGCTGGAGTGTAGTGGCACAATCATGGTTCACTGCAGCCTTGACTTCCCTGGGCTCGGGTGATTCTCCTACCTCAGCCTCCAGACTAACTGGGACTACCGGCACGTGCCACCATGCCAGGCTAATTTTTATATTTTTTGTAAAGATGGGGTTTCACCATGTTGCCCAAGCTAGTATCAAACTCCTGGGCTCAAGCTCTTTGCCCACCTTGGACTCCCAAAGTATTAGAATTACAGGCATGTAATTGTATGTAATTCGAATTCTAACACTTCAGCATTACAGGCACGTTTGTCATTTACCAAAGGGTTTATATTTGTCATTATAAGAACTTTTTTGATTATTATTGATTGGGCCTCATAACAATTCTGTGACGCAGAAAACATCTTCACAGACAAGCAAGCTGTGGCTGGGGAATATCAGCAGTGCACCGGGCCACACAGTGAGAGACTGGCCTCACAGCCTCAAGAATTACAGGTCATTGCGCATGGCCTATCATTCTTCTGATCTTTTCAACCATTTGAAAATATAAAAACCACTCTTGGCTCGTTGCTCAGGAGGTGGGCCAGATGTGGCCCATGAACCGTAGTTTGTGGACCCCTGGTCTGGACTGTTCTCACCCTAAGTCTATTGCCAGGTGGCTTCAGGCAAGACACTTCACCACTGTGAATATCAGTCTCCTCACTCCTTATAAAGTGAATTCAATCTGGACTCGGGACTAGTTGGGAGGTGCCTGCCAGGGGCAGAGTGCGCAGCTGTCTACTTGGCCTCAACCTGGAAAAATCAAGACAACGGACAAATGCTTTTCCGTGATGTACCAACGTACCCTCTCCAGAGTTCGAAGACGGCTTCCTGGGCTTACAGACTGGAGGTCTTCCCCTCTGCATTTGGGGCAGATCTGATCCTCGCTGTTCCTGGGGAAACATGGACAAAGCCTTGGAGAGAGGCACTACAGTTCCCTGCACCATCCACTCTCCTGACAGCTCCAGAAGCCTCAAGTGTCAGCAGGCTGGGGATCGTGTATGTCCACGATCCCAGAGCCACGGTTCCTAAATTGCAAAAGTGCCGAGCCGAGCATCCCACGTTTTTTTAGTAATTTGCAGTGAGCTTCCTGGGCTGCCAAACCTGCCCTGACTGCACTGACCGGAAGCTATTACAGCCCTTACTTACCCCACTTAGTGTGAATATATACATATTTCATTGCAGAAACATTAATGTGCTTGATTACTGGGCACTGCCCCATTCCCTGCCAGAATTACATAATGCCCTGATTTGCTTTTCTAAAAAAATTCTGAATTACAAAACACATCTGATCTCAGGGGTTTAGGCAAGAGATTGCTGACATGTGACTATACTTGCTCTTCTCATTTGGTCCTCCATTTGGTTTTGGTCTCATATGTTTAGTAATTACAGAGGATCATGGCCTATTAGAACAAGAAATGGCCTCAGAGAACATCTGGCCTGGAGGTTCTTAATCAGGAGTGGGTGTCAGATTCTAATGGGTAACACCTGGGTACCCGTGGATTTTTGTTTTGTTTTGTTTTTATGGGGTTTTTCTTTTTTGGAGACAGGTCTTACTCTGTCGCCCAGGCTGGAGTGCAGTGGCGTGATCTCGGCTCACTGCAACCTCTGCCTCCCAGGTTCAAGTGATTCTCATGCCTTAGCCTCCCAAGTAGCTGGGATTACTGGGATTACAGGTGTGCACCACCACGCCCAGCTAATTTTTGTATTTTTAGTAGAGACGAGGTTTCACCTTGTTGGCCATGCTGGTCTCAAACTCCTGACCTCAAATGATCCTCCTGCCTCGGCCTGCCAAAGTGCTGGGATTACAGGCATGAGCCACTGCACCTGGCCAGCACCTGCGTTTTCACAAAGCTCCTGGTGTCTCCGACCTGCTACTGAGATAGCCCATTTTACAAAAGAGGGAATGAGGCCCCAGAGGGCATGTGGATTAGTCAAGGTAGAGTGAGTCAGGAGCACAGCTGAGTAGAAGTTCTTCAGGACTTAGGCCTCAGGCCTCGGCCCTCCAAATTCCAATCAGCTCCCTCCTCTGCCAGGTTTTGGAAGGAGGGAGAGGAGAAACCAGGAGACCCACCACCAGAGCCTGAGCTGAACCCTGACAATCAGCTTGATGGTAAAACCAGACAACCTCTGCTCCTCCACCCTCTGGTTGGCCTTTCCACGGTCACAGCCTCTCCTCGCTATTCTCACAGCCTCCTCCTTTGTCATCATGTTTGAACTTCTCACTTGCCTGATTCAGCTTTCCCACCTTCTTAAGCTGTAAAACCTCAAACAAAAGGTCATCACATGAGGCAGTTTAAGGGCATATTTGCCAGGAAACTGACCAAAGCTGACCTAATCTATTAGGCCTCAATGTCCTCATTTGTAAAACAGGATCATAATAGTATCCACCCCTCTAAGCTGTGCTGAGGACCTGAGAGCAGAGCATTTGGCACACAGTAGGCGCATAATTGCTTAAAGAGGAATGTTGATGATAGTACTGATGTCATGCCTTTCTGGATTAATACTTTAAATATCATTAAATACATAAATATATATCGATCTCTTTGTCCCCTCCAAAAGGGTTCCCAGCAAACAGTCTGAGGTGATGAGCAATGCTGTGGAAGGAGAGATATTCGTCTAACAGTTTGTCATTCACCAAGGGGTTTATATTTGTTACTATAAGAACTTTTGTGATTATTATGCATTGGGCTGCATTAATAATTGTGCTACGCAGAAAATAGCTTTACAGACAAGCAAGCTGCGGCTTAGGGACATTAGCAGTGCCCCAGGCCACACAGTGAGACAGTGGCCTCACAGCCTCGAGGCTCTCCTCGGTGTGATGCTTTCCCCTGTGGGAGCTGACGCCTTTCTGTGGCTTCCTCTCCTTCCACTATAGCCAGAGGGGCAGTGTCAGGGAGTGTGAGAAAAGGGTGTGGAAACTGAGGCCCAGACAGGAAAAGTCACCTGCTCGAAGTCACAGGCTCTTCTGCCCCTCACCTCCCATCAGGGGTACCTCCCTGGCACCCACTTTCTGCCCACCCTCCGCTCCTCCATCACCTCACCTCAGGTTCTCAGAGAGACAGCCTGTGCAGCAGAGAGCCCTAGGCTCCTTTGGGTCCTGGCAGACGGTGGGAGGGCACCCAAAGGGGAACTCATTCTCATCAGGGGCCAGGTGTGGGCTGCTGCCTGAGCTGGATGCCATCTCAGGGTCCCAGGCTGGCCAGAAGGCCTGTCTAAGTTCCTTCAGGACAGGGCACCAGCCCTGTGGAGTCCTGGCCTGGGCCTCACTCTCTGGTGAGTAGGAGCTCTGATGACTTTATCTTCTTCTCTCTGGCTTGTGTGGTTCAACGTCACAGCTGAGTCACAGCAGGGATGGAGCAGGAATTACCCTTTGTGGTGATAAAAATCCCCTGGATGGTGACTGAAGGCTTTAGGAGTGTCCAGTCATTTTTTTTTTTTTTTTTTTAGAGTGAGAAAAAGCAAGAGAGCAAGTCAGAGAAAATGACCCGTGTCACAGACTCTCAGAAAGCACAGTGAGAGTTCCCCTGGCTGAGAATCACAGGCTGCCGCTGGCTTCCCCCACCTCCCTGGGCACATCGGAGGAGAAGGCCACAGCTGGCCCCTGGTCTGTGTTCCCTGGCACCTCTGAGCAGCCTGGAATTCTCAGTGGGGGTGCTCACCTTCCTGGTGGAAATCCCCAGGGTGTTGAAGGCAAGTCCAAAATTTCAAGTTCTAGGCACTTTTGCTCTGCTCTGTGTGGAGTGTCTGGATGATCTCAAAGAGAAGTCACTTCCTCACAGTGGGTTCTGATAACCCCATCTGTAAAAAAGAAGTCGCAACAGGTGGCCTCTAGGCTGTAAGATTCTGGGACCCTATCTTGCCTGGGACTGAGGCAACCAGAAGGAACAGGAAAGCCCTGATGAAATCCAAGGCCTTAGGACCACAGACTCCTCAGGGCCCTCCCTGCACCACCCCACTCAGGAAGTCATAGGTGGCTACATGCTCCGGTCAGGTGCCACCACTTTGCTGCCTCAAGGAGAACAAAGCACTAAACAACTACAAGATCACAGTAGCTGGTCTCAGCAGCTAAGTGGGACACAGATCCACGTTTGCAGGAAAAGTGCACCGTAGAAACGATGGCTCCTGGCATGTGTACTGTGTGCTGGGCGACAGTTTCCCTCCAAATCCTCACAGCAACCTGCAAGGAATTCTTCTGCAGCTGTATATAGGGTCAGAGAAGCAAGATGCCTGGTCCAAAGGCACACAGCCTCTGGTGGTAGAGCGGGATTCACTCCAGGGCTGTGGGGCCCCAAGCTCTGTGCGCGTGATCTCTGATGGAGATCAGAGTACCCAGCTCTTGTCTCATCCATTAAATGGAGAAGACGATCCCTCACATCTTTCCATCGAGTTCGGCTGCTACAGAGGTTTTGCAAACTTTCACATTGGTTTCAGATCATGGGTTTTGAGGTCAGACAGAGCTGAGTTGAAATCCTGGGTCCACCGCTTACTAACTGCGGGCCCTGGGACAAAGTCCTTAACTTTTCTGAAACTCAGATTCTGCATCTGTAAAATGGGACAATAATACCTATTTCACCCAACTGTTGTGATGACTAAATGAGATCGTGGATCAAAGTGTGGTGTGTAGCCCAAGTGAAGTACTTGAAAGACTTTGACATTTGGCTCAGATGGTGACTACAGGTCTTCCAGCTCCTCAGAGAAAAGGATGAAAGTGGTACATTACTCTTACACTGTGTTTTCACGTCTATCTACTGCAGCCTCACAGGTGGGCAGTGCAGGTCATCGGACCTGAGACACATTAAACTGCCCACCTACCCTGGTGTAACACCGGGGCTGCCACAGGCTGGTGGCAAAGAGGGCATGGCATCTTATAGCCACAGTGTACATCAGGACCTTCACCCCCATAGCAAACGACCTCCAGGCCTGCATCAAGACCATGAGAAGACACTCCCTTTAACTGTGTACCCCATAGCTGCAAACTTTCCCACAGCCCTACCTGTTCCCTCCTTCCCCTGGAGTTTGGGATAAAACAGACACCGAAGACTTCTCTCCCCATCTGTGGGTCCCTTCTCTCCCCTCCGGCTTCAATACCACCCTCTCTACCTGTTCATTCCCACGGACATCAAAATGTGCCCAAGCTGCTCTAATAAGAAAAGGGAAAAAGAACTAGTACTACTTTTGGGTGCTGTGTTATGTAATTTTACAGACATCATCTCATCTAATTGTCACTCTATGAAGCAGGTATTGCCATCATCATCCCCATTTTAGAGATGAGAAAACCGAGGCACAGAGAGGCTAAGTGACTTGCTCAAAGTCTCACAGCTAGTGAGTGGGGACTCCTGAACCCAGAGCCAGTTCTCTAACCACGCATGCCTTTACAACACTCTATTCTCGTCTCCAGTTTCTACATCTACCCTCTCCTCACTTAATGGTAGAAACCCTAGAAAAGACTGTCTATACAGGCACTTGGATCTCCAGGGAATCATCTCTCCAAGTGTATATGAATGTCGAGGACGCCAAATGCCCTGGGCCCTTCCCAGTCTCTATCCAACCAGCCCTTCTGCCAGCACCTGACCGGCTGTCAGCCCTTCCTTCCGGATTCCCTTCCTTTCCCCGGCTTCCCGCATCCTCTGGGGGGAATTCCCTCTGCGTCTCTGGTGGCTCCTTATTCGTCTCCTTGACCCCTTTCTCTTCCACACTGGGCCTCCATCGGCTCCATCCACGAGGAGTCTCTCTGTGCCGCGTGTCCCCATCTCCCACTTGTCCTTCGGGGCGCCCCTGCACTAGACCCCACTCCCATGGGAAGTCTTCGTGGGCCCCATGATGAGGCTGGGCGCCCCGCTCTGTGATTCCTCGCGCCTGCCGGCGCCAGCACAGCCCCCGCCGCCCGGCTCTGCAGGCTGGGTTGCCTGTTTGAGCTCCCACCCCAGTCCGTGATCCCTCCCGAGGGCGGGGGAGTGTCGCGTCGCCACCTCAACATATCCAGTTGCGAGCGCAGCGCTAGGAGCCAGGCAGCGCCGGTGCCCGCGGAAGGAGGAATGAGCCGCCGGGGGGCTGGGGCGCCTGCGGCTGGGCTGGGGGCAGTGAGTCCAGGGGCCGGCTCTGCAGCCGACGTTCCACGTCCCCAGCTGCGCCCGGGGAGTCCCCGCTTCAGCGAGGGGGAGCTGGAGCGGGGCGTCCGGGACGAGGAAGGGGGCCGTGGAGCCGCCCTGCTGTCCTGGGGCAGGGGTGCTGGGCAGCCAATCTCGTCGCCGCCTCAGCCACCGCCTACCGGCGGCCCGGCCGGGAGCTTCCGGTGGAGTGTGGAGGACGCAGCCGCGCGGGCGGAAACCTGCAAGGCAGGGCCGGGGCGGGGAGCTGCTGCTCCGCGGGCCTCCGCGGGCGGGGCGAGCGATCCCCATGCGGGGAAACTGAGTCCGAGGGCTGGGTCTGCGGCGCCACGAGCACTGTGCGCCCAGTTAACTGAAACGCGTGCACGCCGCTCCTCCGCGTGCAGGGCTCCTGGCACCTACTGCAGCAACTGCGCGTATTTAGTGCTCAGTAAAATGCCCCCTGAAAAAACAAACACGAACCAGGAATTGGAGCCCCCACCCTGGTCCCCTGCCTGCCTGAGATCCGAGTAGTGAGGTGAAGAGCAGTAAAACCCAAGTCTTACCCTTCTTGGATTTCTCCAGAAGATCCTAGCACAGTGCCAGGCTCTCCCAAGCTTATTGGGTTGGAGCAATCAAGTGATAGTACTTGATAGTATTTGATCGAAGTGATAGTACTAAGTGGTTCCAGGCCCTGTGCTTTCACAAACTGGGTATTTTAAGGAACCGTTTCTGTTTTCGTCTAAGCGCGCGCGCGCGCGCGCGCACACACACACACACACACACACACACACACAGTCGCTAAATCCTTAAGAATATATTAATCAAAATAGTTACGGAACTTAGTGTTGGGGTAGAATTTTAGATTAAAAGCTACACAACCTTTATTTTTGCGAACTACAAATTTGACAAAGGCTCCTTCTCTGTCAGATGTCTTAACATTGTAGGACTGATGGTGGAGGGAGGGATGAGACTCCCCACCTTGTTGGTTTGGGTTTAACACCTCAAAAATCTCTTTATGTGTTAGGGTCCTTTTTTTTTTTTTTTTTTTTGAGATGGAGTTTCACTCTTGTCACCGAGGCTGGAGTGCAATGGCCCAATCTCAGCTCACTGCAACCTCTGCTTCCGGGGTTCAAGCGATTCTCCTGTCTCAGCCTCTTGAGTAGCTGGGATTACAGGCGCCCGCCACCACGCCCAGCTAATTTTTGTATTTTTAGTACGACGAAGGTCTCACCATGTTGGCTAGGCTGGTCTCGAACTCCTGACTTCAGGTGATCCACCCACCTCCGCCTCTCAAAGTGCTGGGATTACAGGCGTGAGCCACCGCACCTGGCCTAGGGTCCCTTTTTATGGCCCGACTCTCAACTAGATTGTAAGAGCAGGGAACGATCTTTTATGTGTTTATTTTTTAACCTGGCATGCCTGTAAGTCTCTCACTTATTGGAGGCAGAGCTGCTGTCCTCCAGCTTCCACTAGACAGGCGGAAGCTGTGGGACACAGGGTACTCTAGTCAAAGGGGGACCTCAGGGGTCCACCTGGGAGGGAGATGCTGCTTGTGGACAAGCAGAGGATCTCAGGGGCCTCTAAGAGAGAATGTCTGCAATCTATGGGAAGTTGACCAGATGTGGCCTCTGTGGGGCCTTTCAATTCTGGGGGAAAAGGATTCAAAGAATTAAGTGTCTGAATTAAAAATTGATGGGCCGGGCGCGGTGGCTCACGCCTGTAATCCCAGCACTTTGGGAGGCCGAGGCGGGCGGATCACGAGGTCAGGAGTTCCAGACCAGCCTGGCTAACACGGTGAAACCCGTCTCTACTAAAAATACAAAAAATTAGCCGGGTATGATGGCAGGCACCTGTAGTCCCAGCTACTCGGGAAGCTGAGGCAGGAGAATGGCGTAAACCCGGGAGGCGGAGCTTGCAGTGAGCCGAGATGGAGATCGTGCCGCTGCACTGCAGCCTGGGCGAGGGAGGGAGACTCCATCTCAAAAAAAAAAAAAAAAAATTGATGGACTCTGAGTCAATTAGTCTGATGGTTTTCCCATCATCAGAAAACATTTATTTATCTTTGACCTTGCCTTTTCCTGGGTGTTGTGAAGTTAGAAATAACAATTCTAGCAAAAATTTGGGAAGAAATCTGGGGTAATTTGTTGAAGGGAGTTTCTAAGTCTAGTGATTTTCCCTAACTCAACAGATTTCCAGATTTTAAGAAAAGAAACAAAGCACCTCTGAAGCTATTTGAATTCTAGGCACCAAGCAATCCCTGGGGTTTCTCTAGTTGTTTTTGGGACTGGTTACTTTGAAGGTGCAGTGGGGATTTCAGTTTCTGATGGAAGTGCCAGTGACACTCATAGTCAGGGGACGTCGTTCAGGGGAAGAGCTTGGCAGATGGATCCTTTGACAGGGACATGCTCTAAGGTGCCAATGATGAGGAAGACATTGATACTAGCCAGCTCGCTGCCTCTCTTTGTCATCTGTAGCTACCCATGTGTCCTGTTCTAAGAGACCGATTTTTCTGTGTGGCAATTCTTTCTTTCATGGACTCTGGAAACAAAGACTCTTCCAAAGGTGGGCACACTGCACAAGGGCCTTTTGAAGAAAAGTTTCTCAAGGATTTGGGGCCTATAAAAGCCATTCTCCTCTGTCCCACCCACCCCTTCCTCTCTGCCCTAAGCCAGTGTAAGTGAAAAGAGCAGGCAGTCTGACCTCACTGTCTTCATGTGCCACATCCTGTTTTCAGATTAATGAGCTCATTTGCTGGAAATTTACCAAGGGAAATAGTTTAATTTTGGAAAGTACCAAAAACTTATCTGTAGTCATTCGGCTTCATTTGGGGGGCTCTTGAAACGGAGGGGCATCACCGGAGGACCTCTGAATGCCCAGGGAGCAGCAAGGCAACAGAAATTGAAAGCCGAGCCCAGTGAGGCTGAACCTGACTCAGAAAGGAAATAAAATCTTTTGGAGGCCACTCATGTCTACCCAGTTGAATTTTTTTTTTTTTCTAAAAATAACTTTGAAAAGAGAAATAGTTCATCTGGCCAAGGCCTCATATCTGGTGGTCTGACCATGGAGCCATGACTGAGGAACAAGAATATGAACACAGGGAAGTGGGCAGTGTTTGAGCCTCCACCCTCTACCTTCTTGTGCACATATTAATATGTTTGGCTTGTTCTAGGAGGCACAGAAAGGCTTTCAGTCTCTAGTTTCCCCCCAATCCCTTAGCAAACCGACCCTTGACATTGAAGTTGCCTGCCTAACCTAGTAGCCTTCTGAGCTTGTGGCTCCTGCAGCCAGGGGGATTCTAGATAATCACAGATTTGCAAGCCATTCTGCATTGGAGATGATGAGATGATGGAACACAAGTGATGTGCACCCTAGACTTTGCCTCTAAGCATCTAACCATGTCCTGGCCTGCACTGTTTCCCAGAGTAGAGATTTATAATCCATTCTAAGCAGAATGAATGGAACACGTCAGTGAATCCAACTGGCTAAAGGCAGCCATTTGGGCAGGCTCCTGTTTGTCAACAGCCCTTAAAATGTGGAGCCCAGAATGGTTATCACTCCCTCAACCCCAGTGAGCGCTTTGTTGCCTTCTTCTCATTGCCAGCAGCACGCCTTGTCTCTGTCATACGTCTTGTGTTCACTAAAAACAATTAGTGAACAGCTTTCCTGTTAGCATCATCTTAATCTGCTCTGATAACTTCTGATTCCTGAACCAGGAAATTTAATTAAACAGATGATTACAAGTTGTCAGCAACCTATCAGATTAGAAGACCAAATGGTACTGGGTTCTTCAATCCAAATTCAGTATCTCCCTTTGGTACATTACATAGAACTGGTATCAACAACAAAACAAAGAAATAAAACATGATCTTATAAAAATGATAGCATAACACGTGTACTTTTTGCTATGGTCTGATGATTAAAAATGTCCCGAATTTCCTTCTGTTAATCTTCATCTTGGTTATTACATTTATAATAACTAGCAATTTTTAAAACATGCCTGTTTACAGGTTTTTTTCTTTCTACCACAGAATTATGAATACATGAAATTGAAGGAATATATGAAAATGTGTATTAGGAATATATGAAATTAGATGAATTAAAACCATGAAAGTAAAGCTGTATCTGATTTCGTTGTTGTTCCCCCTGGCATAGCAGGATGCTAGGTACATAGGAGACATCAATAAATATTTATTCAATAAATGACTAATATGCAAGACACTATTAATACAAATTTGTACTTATGGTAATAATAGTTAATGATTATTTCCCCACCATCAGAAAACATGGAGTAAGTATCTTCAACCTGGCCTTTTCCTGTGTGTTGTGAAGTTAGAAATAGCATTCTGGCAAAAATTTGGAAAGAAATCTGGGGTTGTTTGTTGAAGGGAGTTTCTATGTCCAGTGATTTTCTCTATCCCAAGAAATTTCCAGATTTTAAGAAAAGAAACAAAGAACCTCTGAAGTTATTTGAATTGTAGGCACCAAGCAGCCCCTGGGGTTTTACTAATTGGTTATGCACTTTGAAGGCGCAATGGGGATTTCAGTTTCTGATGGAAGCGCCAATGACACTCATGGTCAGGTGATGTGGTTCAGGGGAAGACCTTGGCAGATGGACCCTTTGATAGGGATATGCTCTAAGATGCCAATGATGAGGAAGACATTGATACCAGCCAGCCTACTGCATTTCTTTGCCATCTCTGGCTACCTATGTGTCCTGTTCTAAGAGACTGGTCTTGCTGTGTGACAATTTCTTCTTTCATGGACTCTGGAAACAAAGACACTTCCAAAGGTGGACATTCTGCCCCGAGGCCTTTTTCTGGGCTATGGAATTATTACTCTTTCTTCATACTCACCTTTGTGAGGCTTGGGCTCCCTGGCCACTGGCTAGTACAGAACAAGAATAACACGGTGTCCGAACTCTACAGCTGTTAACATCTGGCTGAGGAAGGGTACAGTGTGGAGGTTCCCATCTCACTCTATCTTGAGGACTCAGCCTGAGAGAGAAAAATCAAGGAGTAGGGAAAGCTGTTACTCAGAAATCAGAAGATCTGCTCTGATGTTGGAGGACTGTGGGGGAAAGTTCCTCCCATCCTTGAACGTTATTTTTCTTACCTGCAAAGTGGGAGAATGACTTCAGAGGAATCCTTCAGCATGAACCGTTTAGTTCTTTAAACTTTAATCATTCAAGCCCTGGTGCTGGGGAAGGGGCACATTCTCCCACCTGTTGAGGGGTCGTTCTCCCCACCTGTACTTGGGGTGGTACCAGGAACCCCTATAACGGATGTTGGAAGCTTCCACTAGAGGCATGGTCTTTGTGGACTCCAAACATTTTGTGTGTTTTCTTTTAAGGGAAGCTATGTGAAAAACCTCCTCTGATGGATTTTTTTCAGAGCTGAAGCCAGGCGAATTCCCAGCACAAGCCAAGGCTTGGGAGCAAGAATATGTAGCAGGAGTAAGAGGCTAAGAACCAGGGTACAGCCCTCACTCTCTCAAATAATGCACAGGCTGGGGGCCAGGAGGGTTGTGAAAGTGGAGTTGATGTTTGCTCATCTCTTCTGACCTCCTAGTCTTACAAAAGGGGAAATGGGGGCCCAGACAGAGAAAAACTTGCACAGTCAGTCCAAGGTCCAGAAGTCTCTTCCCCTGTGTTCTGGTGCCCTATTATCTTAAGACATCTTAGTAATAACTCTGTTCTTTTATTTCTGCGTTTGTTTCTCCTTGGATATGTCTCCACAGACTGAGTTTCCTGAGGGCCAAGAAGCAGGGCACAGACATCTCTGCAGGTTCCTTTACGCCTAGCCTGCATCTTATACACAGTGGGGGCCCAGTAATGATATATTAAGAGGGACTTCTTTACCGTCATAAGAGGATTCAGGGATACTAGGAAATATTAACCCTACCTTTCACACCTGTGGGTTACCCGGATGTATTTAACAAATATGTGTTTAGCTTCTACCATTAGCCTTTTCACAATTTTTTTTTTTTTTTTTTTTGAGATAGAGTCTCACTCAGTTGTCCAGGCTGGAGTGCACTGTTCTGATCATGGCTCACTGCAGCCTCCACCTCCTGGGCTCAAGTGATCCACCCACTACACCCTCCCAAGCAACGGAGACTACAGGCCAGCGCCACCATGCCTTCACCACCATGCCTGGTTAATTTAAAAATTTTTTTTTTTTTTTTTTTTTTAGAAACAGGGTCTCACTATGTTACCCAGGCTGGTCTCAAACTCCTGGGCTTTAGTGATCCTCCCGCTTCGGCCTCCCAACGTGCTGGGATTATACGCATGAGCCACTGTTCCTGGCCCTTTTTGTAAATTTTAAAAAGACTTCTAGCATATATATCTAGCAACACTTTCTGGAGATCATTGTCTTAATCATTTCAGATCTGTATTTGTAACATTTTTAAATGCAAAATCGAATAGATAAGAAAAGCCATTCTGTCTAACTGCCATCCTTGGTTACTATCTTCTGTAACCAGTGTGCAGCTGCACAGCCAGAGAGCTGTGGGTAGGGCCCATGGCTCTCTCTGGCCCCTGTGATTGCTGAAACTGGAACTGCCTGGGGAGCCCTGAGGCCCTGGCACCAGCTCTCGCTCAGTCCTGCTTCTCCTTTCACAGGGAACAAGTCTACACACCAGCTCTCCTGAGCAGTCTTGGAACCCCTCCAAGGACAGCCCTGGACACTGGCCAAGAGGGAGGGTGCCCCTGGGAAGGACATATCTGTCAGGAAGCAGAGACTGTGGCAGGCAGGCACTCACACGCACATGCTCGCAGGATGGCTAGCTTATCCAAGATTTCAAGAGAAGTTGGAAATCTGGATTTTTATGTGAAAGTCTTGATTTTTCGAACACCCTATAAGCCAAAAAATAAACCCAAACCAAATGAGCATCCCTACGAACTGTGTCTGTGGGCCACTATTTGTGACCTCTGGTAGAGCCTGGCACTGCATAAACACAAGGAAAGCAGATGTGTAAACGTGCCCACATGTAACTCACCCGGGCTGTTCACATTGTTCATCTAGATGTGGACCCTGCACACACATAATAGAGACCTTTATTGGACATTGACACACACATAGTATCTCCTGGGATGTGTTTTTAATATTTGCACTTTCCAGCTAAGGAGATTGAATGTCAAAAGATCTCTAAGATCATGTCAAAATCTAGGCTGCCTGACCACAAAGCCAGTGTTCTGAACTGCCGCACAAACCACCACCCAGATGCCTGCACTCTGAATTAAAATTGCCTGTTACTTTGCATCCTTCTCTAAACTAAGCTTTATGAATTTAGAGACTCTATTTCATTTGCTGGTGCATCCCATCACCTGGCACTATGCCCAGCAGAGCACAGAAGGTGCTTAATATGTACTGGTGGGATTGTACCCACAGGCTCATACAAACGTGTACAGACAGGGCACATGTAAACCCACACAGCCCCACCATGCTGAAGAACACGTGCACACTGACGTTCCCACATGCACACCGCCCACCTCCATCTCCCACCCCCAGGGCATTGGACCCTAAGCTGGGGCAGCCCAAGTTTCCCCTGCCAGCCCCCTGCCAGCCTTGCCCAAAGCCTTCAGAAATAGTTTCCTGGAAATTTTGAGGAGGCTGTGGAGTTCTTTTTCCTAACTCAGGAGACAACTCAGCAGTTTTGTTTTTCAAAGTCTGGGACTCATAAACCTGGAATCCTTTCTTCATTTTTTCCACTAGAATTTTCCTTGGCCTGTTGCCTTCCCCCAGGGCCTTGGCTAGGAGGTTACACTCGGAGCGCCCTCTGCCGGACACTGTCCTCCCAACCTTGTGGGCAGTTGCAGATGGGACCTGCCCCAGGCTGCTTTACAGATGGGAACCTAAGTCAGACAGTGGTAGTGGGGAGGGGTTAGAGGATACTGGCCCATTCCAAGTGTGTGCCAGTGTTATTACTAGTAAGGGGTCTTTTGTGATTTTTTTTTACAATTTTGAAAATAAAAGAATAAATAGCTTCCAGAGCTCAGATGAAGGCCCTCTGCTCTCCCAAGGGCCTCTGTGTGGGGCAGATGACAGAGGTTTGGGAAATCACCTCATTCAGCTTTATCCTTGGGTCTCCATCACATTTAATAAGTGAGGAAACGGAGACACAGAGAGACTTTGGGGGAAGAAGTGCGAGGAATATTTATTGAATGGCTGCTATGTGTAAGGTATACTTACAAATCTCTATCATTTCATCTTGGCAAGTAACCCTGTAGGGTAGGTGATTTTGTTTCCATTTTACAGATTAAGACATAGAGGCTCAGTGAGGTCTCTCAAGGTCAGAAAGGGAAGGGGAAGAGCTAGGATTTGAATCCAAATCTTTTTCTTGGCTTTGTAGCCTCCTGGATTTTTTCCATTTGGCTGCAGGTCTGAGTTCAGTGGGGCCCAGGGTGGAGCCTTTATGGCTGGACTCATCAGAGGCCAGGGTTCCTTGGCCCTGCTGCCCAGAAAGGCAAGTCTTTCTCCTTGTACACTTCCAGAGAGCAATCTTTGGGGGACACAGTCTTTGGGGGACACAGGGAAATGGGTCAAGCAGCTCCACCAGGACTCAGAGCTGGGAATAGGCTCCTGGGACTGGCAGCTATGCCAAGTCCTCTTAACTAAGAGTAAAAAAAAGGATCAAATGCCTTTATCAACAAAACACATTAGAGGCTCCAAAGGGCAGGGTTTTTTTCTGGGAAAGAAAGCAGGTCCTGAAAGGTTTTTGTTTTGTTTTTCTTCTTAATGGGACACTACGTTTCACCAAGAGTTAGTCACTACCCTCCCTAATCCATCCTCCATCCTGTAGCACCGTCCAGAAACTTTCAAAACATCTCAGTTCCTGCAGGAAAAAATCCAAAGCCTTTATCTTGTTCACTTTTGGTCTGGCTTGGCCTTATCTTCCACTTGCCTCATTTAAGCAAACTGCTTAAGGGCCTCTGTCTGCGCCTCCCTGGAGTCCCACTGCTGGGTGTTTGCTCACATTACTTCTCCTTTCAGAAATCACTTCGTTTCGGTGGATCCAAGCCTTAGTCATTCTTCCAGACCCAGCTCAGAGGCCATCTTCTCCATGGAGCCTTCTCCGCTGCAGGCAGCAGAAATGATCCTGCCTTGTACTTGTCTTATGGGCACATGCTGTAGTTCCCCTAATAGACTGAATCCCTAAGAAACAGTGTTGGATTCATCTTTGATTCTCTTATATGGGTATGTGTGTGTGTGTGTGTGTATGTGTGTTTGTGTGTGTGTTTATATGCACGCACGTAGTCATGTCAATGGTAGTTTGAGAAGGGGAAACATGGTGAGCTTTGTCTCATGATAGCATATACCAGTCACCCAAGAAATCTTAACAACGAGATATGAGCACCATTTTAGACAAACAAGACAAAGGAGAGGTGGCTCTGCTCAGATCAGCCTCAATTCCTAAAGTTGGTGTGGGCAAAGAACGCTGTTCCATGGACTAGAAGCAGGCCACGCACAAGAAAGCTGATGTGAAAGGCCTCTTAAGTTTGTCCAATAGCAAAGGGTGACAAACTGAAGGTATTGCTGGATTCCTAGGGTGGCAGAAGGAATGAATGATGGGATACAGTGTGATGCAATGAACACAGAATGGCGAAAAGTCTTCAGAGATTGGGGGAGTGGCCAGGCATGGTGGCTCACGCCTGTAATCCCAGCACTTTGGGAGGCCAAGATGGGTGGATCACCAGAGGTCAGGAGTTCAAGACCAGCCTGTCCAACATGGTGAAACCCTGTCTCTACTAAAAATACAAAAATTATTCCAGCATGGTGGCGCACGTCTGTAATCCCAGCTACTCGGGAGGCTGAGGCATGAGAATCGCTTGAACCCAGGAGGTGAAGGTTGCAGTGAGCTGAGATCATGCCACTGCACTCCAGTCTAGGTGACAGAGCAAGACTCCATCTCAAAAAAAAAAAAAAAAAGAGAGACAGAGAGAGATTGGGGGAGTGTCTAAAAAGCCCATGGACATGCCCATGAAAGAGTCCACTTTAAAGCCTTTGAAAGCCATCTTATGGTAGTACTGATCAAGTAAGCGCTTCTGCTCCCGTTTCTTCTGCCTTTCCTCCCTACAAATCCCTCTAGTGCTGGAGAGGTCAGAAGTCACAGCTTGCACAGCAATGTGAATATACTCAATACTACTGAACTGTACACTTGGGAGTAGTTAAGATGGTAAATTTTATGTTATGCATTTTAAATTTATTACAATCTTAAAGAAAGAAGCAGCCACACTAAGCAGCCCTAGTAAGCTGAGAAGGAAAGTCCGGGGAAAGAAGCAGCTGCCTGAGGGGTCCCACCTGCAGCAAGCCTTGGTTGGGAGGGAAGATTTTATTTTAAATCAAGTTGGGAATTTTGCTTTTGTATGGGACTGAACATCTAATTTGTGAATAGAGTTATTTGGTGACTGAAGTGATCACAGGACTTTTTAGTTCCTAAGAGTCATCACAACAGTCATAAGATGCTTGAGTTTTCCTTAAAGGGCAGAGAAAGGACATCTCTCCCTTGCCTTTGAATAAATCTTTATAGGGAGCTGGAAGACAAAATAAAGTTGACTTATGGGTATGTACGGTGAGTCTTATTTACTTAATTTAGCAATTATATTTGCTTTTGTAAAATGGGATGTCTTCTTCCATTATATTTTTCTAATTGGTGTTGTTTGCCTCTATCACATCTTCCAAAGCAACTAAAACCCTGGGCTCACCTCAGGTAAAGGCACTTAACCATTACCTGAAAGATCAGCTGGCTTCAGGCTTTAAACCCTTAACTGCTCGGTATTCTCATGTCCACAGGTTGAGGGACTCAGTATCAATGTGCCTTTGTTGTAAGTTCTTATATGACAGTAAAATTATGGTTCTGATGTTTTATTAATTGTCACAGACTTTAATTTACACCTGCCAAGGGTCAGGTCTTGTGCTTAGGATACAGGGAGGAACAACATACAGCCCCTATCCACCAGGAGATCACAGTGGGATAGAAGGCCATGATAAGCAATCAATGAGAAGGCTGTGGGTGGCAGGAGCTCCAGCACAAGTGTGTTTCCACAGAAGGACTTACAGGAGCTTGTCCTGAGTGTACCCTTGTTGCTGGTACTATGTCTGGCCCATGATAAGCTTCCTGCCTCAGGCCATGTGCTTCCAGGAAGACATCCTTGTTTATTTCTATGTCTACTCTGATTGCTTCTTTATCATCTTGGCACTTTGCAATTCAGCCTTGTGTTCATTTACCCTGGTGCTGCAAATATAGGGAACACACATAATGCACAGGATATTGACATGCTGTGTATCTCAGGGCACTCAGCAGAGTTGAAGCTGTGATTGGAACCCATAAAGTTTATCATCTGCTTCTCATTCATAGGCAGTTATTACAAAGTGGCAATCACTGCCTTTGTGATGATCATAAGCATTTTCCAGGTTCCTACCTAGTCTTTAAAATTTCTTTTTAGAGGCGGCATAATATTTCATGGAATATGCATTCCATCATTTACATGTAATTGTGAGTAATAATTACAATTTCTCCCTTTTGAACTATTAGTTTATATGTCAGGTTTTTTATATCACACAAAGTACTTCAATAAATTACAGTGTATTGCCTTATATACCATAACTCTAGATTCAGAGTAATTCTAGGCTAATTCCTACTTGGTATCTCCACAGGGATGTCTAAAAGGCTTCTCAAACATAATGAAGCCCTGACAGAAATCCTTCTCCTCTTCTGTATTAGTTGGTGAGAGCTGTGGTAACAAAGTGCCACAAACTGGGTGGCCTGAAACCACAGAGATGTATTCTCATACGGGGCTGGAAGCTAGAAGTCTGAAAGCAAAGGGTCGGCAGGGTCGGTTCCTTCTGGCCGGCTACGAGAGCGGACCCGTGCCTTGCCTCTCTCCTGGCTTCGGGTGACAGCGGTGGTTCTTTGCCTTCCTTGGTTTGTACATGCATCACTCCAATTTCTATCTCTGTCTGTATGCGGCCGTCCTCTCCCAGCGTCTGCATCTTCACATGGGGTTTTCTCTGCATATCTCTGTGTCTACTTTTCCCTCTTCTCATAAGGACACCAGTCATTTTAGATTAAGAACCACCTTATTCCAGTGTGACTTCATCTTACCTCAGCTAATTACACATGCAACAACCTTATTTCCAAATCAGGTCCTACTCTGAGGTACTGTAGATTTGAATTTCAACGTATCTTTTTGAATGATATAGTGTTCAACCCATAACATCTTCTTTCCTTGTTTTCCTAAATGTGTACCTTCCCCTGTCTTCCCCAGCTGTGTAAATGGCATCTGCAGCAGTGCAAGCCAGGAATCGGTGAGTAATCTTTGACTTCTCTGCATTCATCACCCCACCCTGATTCCTTCAGCAAATCCTCTCAGCACCACTTCCAAAACCATCCTGAATTCATCCCTGTCTCTTCACCTCCATTTCTTCCTTTCTAGTTGAAGCTACTGTTACCTTTCACATGACAATGGCACCAGCTCCTTGCTGGTCTCCCCTGACTCTGTTCTCATCTACAACCTGGTCTCATACCCTTTTGCTGAATATTCTCAACTGCATAGAATCTAAACATCTCACCAGTTCTTACAAAAATCCCAGTGATCTGGCCCCTCTCACTTCTCTGACCTCATTGTCCATCACTTGCTTTCTTCGATCCAGCCATATCAGCCTTCTCGCTGTTCCCTGGACCCCTAGGTCTTTGCACGCACCAGCCTGGAGCTTCATGTGGTTGTTCCTTCTTGTCAAGAAAATCTCAGCTTAAATTTACCTTATTTAGTGACACGTGATAGACCTTCCCTCTTAACCATCTAATCTAGGGCAGCCACTGAGTCATTCTCTATCATAGAGCTTTAAAAAAATTCTCTGAAGAGGCCAGGCACAATGGCTCACACCTGTAATCCCAGCACTTTGGGAGGCCAAGGCGGGCGGATCACTTGAGGTTGAGAGTTTGAGACCAGCTTGGGCAACATGGTGAAGCCCCATATCTACTAAAAGTACAAAAATTAGCCGAGCACCGTGGTGCGCACCTGTAGTCCCAGCTACTCAGGTGGCCGAGGCAGGAGAATTGCTGGAGCCTGGGAGGTGGAGGTTGCAGTAAGCCAAGATCATACCACTGCACTCCAGCATGGGCAACAGAGTGAGACTCTATATCCAAAAAAAAAAAAAAAAATTTTTTTTTCTCTGCAGAGAATTCAGTAAATATATTATTTTCCCTTTTTAAGTAGGTATTTACTGTCTTTTTCCTCAATTATAACACAATCTCCAGGAGAGCAGAGACTTTGTTTATCTTGATTACACCATCTAGAACTGTGCTTGGCATGCAGGAGGCACTCAATAAATATTTATTAAATGAATAATTAATCTTCCACAGAAGATCTTTGTGTACCAACTATTTTTTTTCCTTTTGGGAATTTATATAAATCATTCAGCAGGAGAAGGATTACTGGATCAAGAAATATAAACATATTTTGGCTCTTGAAGTGCATTGTCGAATTGCTTTGCAGAGAGGTAAGATCAGTTTTCATTTGCTGGGCAACCTTTCAAATCCCAAGTACTAAGACAGTGATTTCTAGTATGTGGGGGAAGGGGGAAGGGAAGCGAGAAGAGAAGGAGGGAAGTGAGGGAGGGCAGGCATAGGCCGAATCAGAGCTGCTGTCCCTGGTGGGTTAATGGAACTAGAAGCAGCAGCAGCGGTAATCAACCAAGCAGGCCCACCCTCCACAGCGTCTGAAAGGCCCACGCAGGGCAGGAAACATCTGTTCTATGAACGTGGGTCTGGCCACAGGAGCCAGAGTGAGCAGAAAAGCTGACAGGTGCACCTGCTGTTCGGCATGCTGTTGAAATCCTGAAGGCTGGGTCGGGGGCCAATGAGCAAGTAGGAGTGAGGGCACAAAGTGAGGCTTGGGTCTGGTACTGAAGGCTCCTTTGCAGAGGCTGTTTCTGGGTTGCAGCTACTCTGCTTAGGACACGGGATCTGGAAAATTAAGTTACACAAGGACCTCTGTCCATAAACCTCCAGGAACACAGCGGCCTCTTCACATAGTTCTGCCACTGCCAGGCCCATTCAGCAGCACGCTGGCCCTGGGTTCCTTTGCTTCCTGTGCGGCCACTAGAGCAATGGCATAATTTTTAAAAAGTGAAATAACATGAATAACATTTGCTAGGAACATTATAAAAAAGGTGTAGTAAAAAAAAGAATCCCTAAGAACAAATACATAGAGGCTGAGAATAAATAAATCAGACTAAGGTACTAGTTGAGTAATCCTTATCCAAAATGCTTGGGACCAGAAATGCTTCAGACTTCTGATTTTTTTCAGATTTTGGAATATTTGCATATACATAATAAGAATCTTGGGGATACACATCCCCTGAAGGTAATTTTATACAATATTTTAAGCAATGTTTTACATGAAACAAAGTTTGTGTTAAAGTACTTATGTGTGGAATTTTCCATTTGTGGTGTCATGTTGGTACGCAAAAAGTTTCAAATTTTGAAGCATTTCAGATTTTGGATTTTCAGATTTGGGATGCTCAAACTGCAACTATAAAAAGACAATAATTAGAAGAAAAAAAAGAAAAATTATTAAAACCGTACAAAAGTAAACAGGATGACCCATCCCAGATCCATAGAATAAGAACCTGCACTTTCACAAGCTCTTAAACACTTCTGAACTTTAACATGCCTATAATTTTCCTGGCTATCCTTTTTTTTTTTTTTTAGATAACAGTCTCACTCTGTCACCTAGGCTGGAGTGCAGAGGCTCAATCTTGGCTCACTGCAAGCTCCGCCTCCCAGGTTCACGCCGTTCTCCTAGCTCAGCCTCCCAGGTAGTGGGGACTGTAGGCGCCCACCACCACGCCCGGCTTTTTTTTGTATTAGTAGAGACGGGGTTTTACTGTGTTAGCCAAAATGGACTCGATCTCCTGACCTCGTGATCCGCCCGCCTTGGCCTCCCAAAGTGCTGGGATTACAAGCGTGAGCCATCGTGCCCAGCCTGGATATCTTATTTTCTGTTTCAGTAGGTCTAGGGTGGGGTCTGGGAATTTGCATTTCCAACAAACTCCCGGTGGCCAGAGACCAAACTTTGCATAGCATTGCTCTAAGGCTGACAGTCCCGAGGACCAAAAGAGGAAGGAAAATGGGAAAATGTGAGGCACTAGAGGAGGTTGTTTTTGAAGATAGTGGCCTTTCCCCAGTTTTTAAAAAAGCACACCAGGCAGTCTCTGTCTATGGTATCTTAGCACAAAGATGCTTTTGGTTTTTAATGCTATGTTTATATTTGTGCAAGATTCTACATTTTAAAAGTTCTCTCACTTGTTTAATCTTATTTCATCCTTGCAACAAATCTGTAAATTGGGTTGGAGGAAATTCTTTCATTATTTTTAAAAGATAGAACTGAGGCCCAGATTGTTAAGACAGTTGGAAATCACACTCCAGCTGGCTGCCACAGATTGTGGCCTCCTGAGTTGGCACTAAGGTGTTTTTCCTAAACATTATAACACTTTAGGGCTGATAATGTTACCTCCGCTTTCTAGATGGGCAAATTGGGACTTGATGAGGTTCAGGAATCTCTCTCCCAAGGCCACAAGTCAGGGCAGCTCCTCTGTTTCATGGTTCAGTGTCTTACTTCTTCACCATATCACTTTCCCATGGTAACTCCTCCTTTCTCTCTGTGTCTCTGACTCACACACACACAACATAGCCAAACCAATGAGCCATTTTAATTTCGACACCCAGCATTTATTTAATGAACAGACCACAATTTGGCCTTTTGCCTTTAGAGGTGAAAGGAGGAGGCAAGAAGAGGATGAATGATGACCAGCCTGGCCCCAAGGCCCCAACAGACTCAGGAAACCTTTCTGCCTTCTCTTCCAACTCTAAGCATATCTCCTTTCCTTTCCTCGCCCTCTGCCCTCAGAGAATTAGAATCTAGTCCTGGCTCTAATTTCCTGAAGGTTCTCTATTTGGAAAAGATATTATTAAGCCAAACAATCCTTTCCTTAACTCCAATTTCCCTTGTCTCATTCAGTTTCAACCCCCCCCTACCGACCACCCTCCCAACACCAACACACACACACACACACACACACACACACACACACCCCTCCAGCCTAACAACAAAAACAAAACCCTCTGATTGCTCCCATCTCATCTGTTAGACATGTTAGCCCTGGCTCCCACCGCCAGGGTCTCTGTTCGCCCCTGCAGGCCATGTTCCTATTAGGCCCTGAGGAGACACGAGGCTGCCTATAGGAAGGCAGAGGAACCTGGTGCTGTGCGTTCTAGCCCCAGCTCTGTTGTGGAACCCTCTTGGTGAGTCCTGGCTCCTCCCTGGGCCTGCTTCCTCATCTGTGAAATGGGGAGGCATTGATGAGATGATCTCTAGGGGATCTTGAAATGTCAATATTTTATAAATCTAAGTAGGATGTTCACAGGGAAAAAATTATTGAATTTATCACCTATAGTGTGCCAGAGATGTATTATTACCCAGCCACAAGTTACTTTTATTGTACCAGGCACTGTGCTAATCATTTTATGTGCATGATCTGTATTATCTCATTTGAGACTTGCAGAAGCCCTCTGACTTGGGTATTACGGGTACTTCTGTTTTTCAGATGTGAAAACTTCATCTTTTATTAAAGCAGTCAAGTAGATGTTTTCTTGACTATTAAAAGTTTCTCAGAGCTGAAGGGACATTAAGCCCCCTCTTGAATCACCCAGAAACATCCCTGGAAGGTGGCAGCTAGACTCTGTTCAGATGGCCCCAGCAATAAGGAACTTGGAGCTGACTCTACTTTTGAATGGCTCTGGCTATAAGAAAAAATGCTTCTTCACAGGGAGCCAAAACCAATGTCTCTGTAACTCCTGCTCATCTCAGTGGTGGGAAGAATGCGGTGTTCAGAGGCCTCATTTGGGCTTGTGTCCTGGCCCTTCCATTTATCAGCACCATAATCCTAGGCAAGCTGCTCCTCTGGACCTCCATGTTCACAGGTGAAAATGAAGGAATAGGATGAGATGAGCTCTAGGTCCTTATGATGTGGGCATTTTAGATTTGTATAATTCATGACTGTGCATGTAACATACACATATCTGACTATAATGATGGAAACAGAGGAGGAGTGGACTTTTCATGGCGGGGGCCTCTGTCAGGTATACAGCTGTGAGCATGGCCTGTGTATGTGCATGTTTCTGGGACAGGGGTTTGTGAAAGAGAAGAGTGGCCTTGGACAACTGGTGTGAGGGCTTGGTGTCCCTGGGAGCCAGTCTGGTGCTTAGAGCCAGGCTGGGGTGTTCTCTGTGTCTGATGTCATAGAACATCAACATCAGACAAAATGGATCAATACTGAAAACGACTACTCTATAATCATGATTGAGCAGGATATAAAAACAAGAACATTGTCCAAACCACAAAAATGACCACACACACCCCTTTCCTGGATAAAGTGAGTAAGTGCTGCTTCTTTTCCTCCCAGCTAGAAAATAAATAAGATACTGGGTCATAGGATTGCCCCTGCTTCCTGAAAGCATCCAATCCAGAGTAAAGTTCCACTTATTTGAGACTTCTCCCAAATACTATATCACAAGTACAAATCCTATACTAAGGCTTTTCTAATGCACTCTCACTGAGAAGCCTTATGTTCCCCATGATGTGTGTTCTCCCTTGTTGCAAAGACTCAATAAACAGAACCTTGTTCAGTTCCAGGTATTCCTGGTTGTCTTGACTGGAGGGAATTGATAAGTCTACAGCTTTCATTAGATTCTGAAAAGGATGGGAATGTGGCTGGAGAAAATTCCACAACCCACGCTGATCAGTCCCACTTTAAATTCATGACTAGAAACTTCAAGTGAACCCTTAAAATGAAGAAGCAAATATATTACGAGTCTTTAGTTGGTTCAGCCTCCCTCTCTTTTAGATAACTATCTCACCCTTCTTTCTTCCCGTCATGCCTCCAATTGCTCCTCCCTATCCCCCATCTCAGGTGACGATCTTGCGTCTTACTTCTCTGAGAAAGGGACTTCCACAGACTCTCACCACGTCTAACCCTTGCCAGCGTCTGCTGCATGTGCTCAGCTTCTCTGCCTACAACCATGGGTCATAGATCAGGGATCAGTATGCTGCTGCCCAAGGGCTAAATCCAGCCTGCCTAGTCCATGCCCGTTCTTTTCTGCATTATCTATGGTTGCATTTGTGCTACAATGAGAAAGTTGAGAAGTTGCAATAGAGACTGTATGGCCCACAATGCCTAAAATATTTACAGATATTTTAATGCATGGCTCTTTACAGAAGTTTGCTGACTCCTGGCATAGGCGAGCTAGTCATGTACTTATTTAAAGCCAGGTCCTCCACTTGTGCTCCAGATCGCATCCACTCTTACATCTTCAAGGATATTACTCTAGTAATTCTTCTTTGTCTCTCCTGCATCGTCAATTATTTACTCTTTACTGAGTCATTCCCTTTAGAACACAATATGTTATTTCTTCCATCTTAAACATTCCTTCACTCTACTTCCCTCAGTCCATTTCTTTGCTCCTTGAATGAGTTGTCCATACTCCCTGTCTCCAAATCCTCTCCTCCTATTTACTCTTAAACTCACTCTATTCAGGCTATTCTTCCTACTGCTCCACACAACCTGCCCTGTCAAAATCACCATGCTAAACCCAATAGCCAAGTCTTTATCTTACTGCTCTCTGTAGCATTTGATACAGTTCAACACTCTTCCTCCCAGAACCTCTTTCTTTTGTTTGGCTTGTAGGGGACCTCATCTCTTGTTTTTCTCTTAATTCAATGGATCCTCTATCTCTTTTCTCTAATAATTTCATGTTGGAATGCTCAAAAGGTCTATCCTTGGTCTTCTTTTTTTCCCCTCCTCTGTCTATATTCACATCCTTTGATCTTAACTAGTCTAATGGTTTTAGTATGCTGATGACTCTCATATTTATATTTTTCAGCCCAGAGCTCTCTCCTGAACTCCAGAACTGTATGACCCATTGCTTTCCAGACTCCTTCACTTGGATGTTTAATAGATTTCTTCTAAGACTCAACATATCCAAAACTGAACAGATTCCTAACTCCTCACAACCTGCTCCATCTACAGCCTTCCTAATCTTAGGCAATTCCATCTTTCCAGTTGTTCAGGCCAAAAATTTTAGCATCATCCTTGACATTTCTCTTTCTCTCACACTTATTTCCACTCTATCAGGGAATTCAGTCAAACCTACAATATTAGCCCCTTCAATTAAGCCTACTATATTAGTCCCTTTTGTATTGCTATTAAGGAATACCTGAGGCTGCATAATTTATAAAGAAAGAGATTTATTTGGTGCATGGTTCTGCAGGCTGTACAAGAAGCATGGTGTCAGCACCTGCTTCTGGTGAGGCCTCAGGAAGCTTACAATCATGGTGGAAGGGAAAAAAGAGCCTAAGTAGAACCTGGTGAGAGAGGAAGCAACCAGCAAGAAGGAGGTGCCAGGATCATTATAACAATCAGATCTCACGGTAACTAACAGAGTGAGAACTCTCATTACCATGGGAGGGCACCAAGCCATTCACGAGGGATCCACTCCCATGGCCCAAACATCTTCTACCCCACCTCACTTCTGACAATGGGGATCACATTTCAACATGAGATTTTGGGGGACAAATATCCAAACTGTATCATTTATTTTTAAAGTATATCCAGAATTCAACCACTTTTCAATACCTCCACTGCTACCACTCTGGTCTGAGGCACCATCATCCCTCACCTAGTTTATTACAGTAGCCTCCTATCCATTGTCTTTATCCTTGCCTTATTTTCAACACAGCAGTTACAGTAGTCCTTTAAAAAGGCAAGACAGACCATGTCACTCTTCTGTTCAAAGCCTTGCAGTGGCTCCTGTTTCCTTCCAAGTAAAGCCAAAGCCTCTTCCATTGACTTCATAATCTATACCTGCCACTCCCGCTTCCTTGCTTTCCCTGTGACACACCAGCATGCTCCTGCCTTAGGCCGGACACCATGTACCAAGAGTGCCAGGAACACTCTCCCCCGACTAGCTATGTGGCTCACTCTTTCACATCCTTCAAGTCTTTGCTCAAATTTCACCTTCTCATTGAAGTCCACCCTGACCTGGCCACCCTATTTAGAACTGCAACCCCTCCCCTGACCATTACCAGTCTCCCTTAGTCTGCTTTACTTTTATTTTTTTCCCATTGCTCTTATCACTTTCTGAGATCCAAGATTAATTCCTTAATTATTCTCTTTATTTTTTATTACATATCTTTCCCAGTTGGAATCTATGTTCCACAACGGCAGGAATCTTGGCACCAAGCACCTAGAATTGGGCCTAGCCTACAGTTACCAATCAATACATGTTTGTTGGATGTTGCTGAATACATTAGTATCACAGGGTCTGGAAAGAAAGACTGAATACGACTTTCGTCCAGAATCTCTCACTGAGAAATATGGAGTGAGGCTGCTTGCCTCAACCTTGGCTCATAGTCACCTCCATGTATTTTCTTAAGACAGAGTATTTAAACTTCAATCATTTGCAAGCCAACTGCATGATTTTTGCCCTAAGAATAATCTTACCTTTATTTACTCAATACTTTTTCTTAAATAGACTTACTTCTTGGGAAATAAATTTATTTTGGAAGAAAATATTATATCATGGCTTTGATGTGCTAGCTTTTAAAAATACATGTTAAAATAAACATATAGCTACTAAAATGAACAATTGTGCATCACATCACCTAAGAACATCTTGCTTACCCCTGGGGAAACCTGCCTTAAGCATTCCCCCTTAACCAGAAAGGCCCTCCTACACCTCCCACCTACCCAAATCCCACTGTCCTTCTCCAGGAAGCCTTGGCAGTTCTTCCAGCTTACTTCTCTGAGCTCTTTCCATACTCACAGACGAAATATGTAAGCCCAGGCCGGGCACAGTGGCTCACGTCTGTAATCCCAGCACTTTGGGAGGCCAAGGGAGGTAGATCACGTGAGGTCAGGCATTTGAGACCAGCCTGACCAACATGGTGAAACCCCATCTGTACTAAATACAAAAAATTAGCTGGGTGTGGTGGCACATGTCTGTAGTCCCAGCTACTCAGAAGGCTGAGGCAGGAGAATCGCTTGAACCCAGGAGGCGGAGATTGCAGTGAGCTGAGACTGTGCCATTGCAGTCCGGCCTGGGCAACAAGAGCAAAACTGTCAGAAAGAAAGAGAGAAAGAGAGAAAGAGAGAGAGAGAGAGGGAGAGAGAAAGAAAGAAAGAAAGAAAGAAAGAAAGAAAGAAAGAAAGAAAGA
>NC_045447.1:17880803-17950979 GCF_002776525.5 Piliocolobus tephrosceles | reverse complement strand
AGAAAGAAAGAAAGAAAGAAAGAAAGAAAGAAAGAAAGAAAGAAAGAAAGAAAGAAAGAAAGAAAGAAAGAAAAAGAAAGACATAAAAGCCCAGTATTTGGATGCTTATATGCCATTTGGTTTTTTCTGTTTCACATCATAAGATTATAGAACATCTTCTTAGCTATATATAAAAGAGACATTAGAGTGTCCAATTCCCTTATTTTATAGGCTGTCAAAGAGATTAAGAGGCTTGTCCCAAATCACTGCCAATTAGGGCCAAAGCCAAGACTAGAACTTGGGTCTTCTGATTCTCTACACTGTGGGGGAATCCACCAACACTTATCGAGTCTGTATGATGTGCCTGACATTGTGCCAACTACAGGAGATACTGGCGAATAGAACAGACTCAGACCTTAGTTATGTGGAGCTTTCGGTGTGGTCACGCTAAACAAATAATTCCATCTGATTAAGTAAATCATTGCAAGAGCACAAGTGCCTTGGAGGAGAAGTGCAGTTTTGGATAATGGGCCCAGCCTGGTTTGGAGGGTCACAAAAGCCTCACTGAGAAAGTATGTTCAAATGCATAGGAGTTAGCTGAAGAGGAGCTGGCGGATATTTTAAATGGTGCCAGGCTAATTCACAAAAGCTGCTTTGATATTTGACAGCTGCATTGTGGGTTAATTAGGCCACTGTGGCCTGCCCTATTTGCCAAAGTGCTCAGGGAAAAGGCAGGCAGACTCCTGTGCCTCCGAAGCAGCACCAGTGGTTCCCTCCTCCAGGCAAGGAGGTGACAGGAGACACCAAGAGGCCTGCTCTGGAGAAGGTCTCCTCTCCCCTCACTGACAGGGAGTGTGGGCATCTTGAACATGACACATTGGTTGCTTTTGCCAAGGGAGTGCCTACAATGTGAGCTTTGACATTAGAGAAAAATAAGTCCTTAGTCCCTGGAAGTGGAAAATCTTAGTGTCATTTACAAAGGCACACTACAAGGCCTTGTGTAGTTTCACCTAACTAGTACAAAGCAGACTCTTCAAAAGGAGCTGCATTCCAGTCTCTGTTAATTACCATTACACCCGGAGGTCATCTTCATGTTTCCTGTGATAGTCCAGTGGTCCTGATTAACCTGTGTCTAAGAAACTTCTATTATGTCTCACCTTACTGTTAGAAAATTCACCCCAACAAGCAACATGTAGTGATGTGGAACAGAGATGTATTTAGACTGAGATAGTCTTGGGGTGTGATTTCCAATTCTTTTCCTTACTAGGATGGGAAAACTGCTTTACTTTTCTGAACCTCAATTTTCTTTTTTTTTTTTTCCTTTTCTCTTTTTTGAGATGGAGTCTCGCTCTGTCACCCAGGCTGGAATGCAGTAGCACGATCTTGGCTCACTGCAATGTCCACCTCCTGGGTTCAAGTGATCCTTCTGCCTCAGCCTACTGAGTACCTGGGATTACAGGCTTGCTAAATTAACCTGGCTAATTTTTATATTTTTAGTAGTATTTTATATTTTTAGTTTCACAATGTTGGCCAGGCTGGTCTCGAATTCCTGACCTCAAGTGATCTGCCTGCCTCGGCCTCCCAAAGTGCTGGGATTACAGGCTTAAGCCACCATGCCAGGACTGAATCTCAATTTTCTTATGTGTAAGATGGGGATGATAATGATAATAATAATAATTTCTGAATCTTGTGAGTCTTGAGACATTAAATGGGAATACATGTGAGAGCTTTTTAATATGATCTGAAGTGCTGCAAAATGTCACTTAAAACTTAACTTTCTGTTATGAATCCTCTTTTATAAAGCTCAAACTGAGGCTCAAAGAGAGATGTGGTTAGGGCTGGAAAAAGGTCTTCTGATTCGCCACTCAGTTTCTTTTCACCAGGTTGCTGCACTGGACCTGTCTTTTAGTAAAGCCATTGTTGGCAAGAGCAAGTTCCTGGGGGAAATGAACATGTGCCGGGAGGGAGGCAAAGAGAGTAGAGGGTCTCCCTTCAAGGGTGTGGAGAGGGCAATGGAAGGGGAAGGAGCGGAGACAAACTTGCCTACCTTCTCAGTGTGCTGAGGGCTCTGAGGCTAAGCCTGCTCCAGGTTAAGGTTCTCTACTGCTAACTTTCTCCGTCTCTCTCAATTTGCCTGTCTTTGTGTGGTTGAAGCTGATCTAGCATAAAATAACAGGGTTTTTAGCACAGTTTGAAAGCAAACTCAGGCTTTAATGATCAGTTTCCTGTCCCTTGGTATTTTCTTTCAAGCAAAGGCCATGTTTTTGTAATACTCCATTTCAATGGACTGTTCTTTCGGCCCCAGCAAACATTCCTGAGTGGTAGGTTTGAGGAGGTGTTCCAATTTATTGTTTCCGGTGTCCAATAACCTTGGAGGAGTATCTGTCTTCATGCCCTCCAAGGCCATGTTATTTCAGAAAGTTACAGCGTTTAAAATCATTCTCTAATAAAAGCAAGTGCCACTAATTCTAAGTAAAGTGAGCTTTACAAATAAGACCAGCTGTGAATGTTTAAAGAAAAAAAAACGAGAAAAAAAAAAACAAACTTCAACAACAGGAGTCCATAAGTGCAAACTGTATGCAGCTGAACTTCAGGAATTTTAGCATCCATTTAAAAAGATGTCTTCAGCAAATTCATCTAAATTAGCTAAAAATGCTTGACACGATGAACATGTTGTGTCTCTAGGCCAGTATTCAATCCAGGTCAAGGCATCTAAAGGGTAGATGTACCTACCAAGAAACAAAGTGTTTGTGAGGTGGCCAGTACAGAAAAGCCGGATTTGATTTCTTTTATAAGAGCCCAGCTGTGGTCAGGTCCCCAAGGATCAGGGTGTCCACCAAACTCTTCTGTACCGGCCTCTCCTGGAGGGGTTCACAAACCCTTAAGGAATCATGAAGCTGCCTGGGACTCCCATATTAAAGGCAGAAATGGCATCTATTTCAATGACTAGCTTCTAAAAGCAGATAATACAATGCTTATTTACACATTTTCCTCTTTACAAACCACAATTTGAGAACCTATCAAGGGAGCTGGTGTGGTGGTTAGGGGAGGTCCGGTGAGTACTTTCAGATTCATCATCAGGTCCAGATACTCAGATGGTTAATTAGGCAGCTAAGCCCTCAGCTGCCATGATGGTTTTTCAATCATTCTCTGTTTGACACTTACATTATTTCACTGATGTTCAAAATGGCTTGTTGGTTAAGAGCAGGGCCATAAGAAACACGTAGTGTATTTAAGAATAAATCATACTCAGTTTTGGAGGGAAGATCAGTGACTGAAAAATATTGGTGACTTACCTGAAACTGAAATTGTATTTTATCTGGAGAGCTTCTTTCCCCATAATTAAGTACTGTCTTCCTTTCACCAGCTCAGCGTTAGTGCAGGTTACCTTTTTAATGAAGGTGATTTCAGAGTCTTTCTCAGCAACAGCTTCCCCTGAGAGACATGCAAGTCAAGTAAGGTTAAAACATTCATATGTTAATGTCACAATGATAAACTCTCAAGCTTTCTGATTCCTCGTGGCTACTGAGAGGTTCTTGGCTAGTGGAGAGCAGTGATATTCATGTGGTTAAGGCTTCAGTCTCTGGAGCCAGACTGTCTGGGTTAAACTCTAAGCATGCCACTTCCTGGCTATGTGACTCCGGGAAAATGATTTATGTTATCTGTATAAGGCCTTAGACCCTCATCTGAAGACTGGGCATGATAATAAAACCTACCTTGTAGAACCATTGTGAAATTAAATGGGTTAATATATAAAAAGTGCCTGGAACATAGTAGGAGCTATGTAGGTACTTATTATTACTCTTATAGAACCAGAATTAAAAGAAGGCTCTCTATAGTTGAACAATATTAATCTCCACATTATATAGTAAAATATAAAATTATTTGGTAGTTGGCAACTGTCAACTTTGTAGAAAAGTACAAAATGTGAAAGACTTGGAAAATTTCAAAGATAATAATTTTGGGATTCCCAAAGAACTCACAAGTAGCCCATTCCCCTATCTGGAATGCATTCCTCCCCATGTTGGCCTATTGAATTTCATTTATCTTAAAAGTCTCCTTCAATTCTCACAGTATCCAGTAAAATATTCCTGGATGCTCTTTGTTTTAAATATCTTTCTGTCTCCTCCTTACCTCTTTTACACTTGAATTTCTATCACAATGTTTTGTCCCACATCTGTCCTTCTAGCTAGACTAGAAACTTCTTAAGGCACGGACTGTGTCTGATTTATCGCTATATATCCAGAGCTGATATTTAACTATTAAGCTCTGGCAGAGTCATCTTAATTGTTAAGTCCTGAAAACCTTCTGAACCAGTTGGCAAATAGTGTATAATAGAAATTGTGTAAATGGTAACCTTTCATTAGTAATATAAATTTCGGTGTATACTCATTAGTTCAAGCTGATTTCTTAGGCTGCCCTGATGGTGTAGATTCCTATTATGTCAATATCTGAGCAGCATTACCAGTACTATCTGCCATTTCAGCCCCTGTCATAGTAAGCAGTGTGGCTGTATGGGGCCTTATTTTTTAAACTTCTCATCATGGAAACTTTAAAGTATATTCAGAAGAGAGAACAGGCAACTACCCTGGGCTTCAACAATAACTTTTATTCTTCTGTATCCTCACCTATTATAAGCACTCTGTCCTTTGGAGAAATACCAATTTATCATTATCTTCAAACTACAGTTTGCCCTTGATTCTAAATGGTTTATTGTTACTGTGCCACAATTCTTCTGTAAGTAGTTTGTGGTATTTTTATATTTATAAAAATTCAAAATTTATAAGTGTTAAAAATGAACCCAGAATGAGGAGATGAAGTATGCAAATGTTTCTTAACATTTCCTTTTAAATATCATAAAATGCATCTTTGGATCTACAGGAGAACAAAGAGGAAATGATACTAATAAAAAAAAACTGTAGCTTGGGAATCATCCGATGCTATGAAAAATTCAGAACAGTCTAAAATGTCTTTTGATACTATGCAAGAATCAGTATCAAATAAAACAAATAATTTGTATTTCTGGAATGAAAAGCACTTTGTTATTTCAGTAAAAAGAGAATGGCTTATTACTGCTTGTAATATGAATATTGGATGAAAATGGTGCTCAAAAGTTGGATCGTAGAAAGATCAAAGTTCTAAACACTTATTTCATTAGAATGGCAACTAGCCTGCAAATTAAAAAATTATGACCATCAATGAAGAAAAAAATAAAATAACATCACAAATAAGTTTCATACAATGAAACTTTCGAAATAGCAAAAATTTAAAAAATTATCAAAGTGTTGATAAAGCAAATACAAAATTGAAAAATATTACTAGGATTTTAAAATTCTAGGGTATGGTTAGTAATAATCAAGCTGGGAGGCTGAGGAGAGAGGATCCCTTGAGCCTAGGAGTTTGAGACCAGCCTGAACAACATAGTGGGACCCCGTCTCAGAAGAAAAGAAATCAAGCATTTTAGGACTTGAAATATTTGATAGAATTTCAAAAGAGAAAAATATTTAGTATAAACATATTATTGCAATTTAGCTTTATAGTCCTACTTATTGCAAAATTTATATCAATTGAAATGAGGCCAGGTGTGAGGCTCACACATGTAATCCCAGCATTTCAGGAGTCTGAGGTGAGTGGATCACTCGAACCCAGGAGTTCAAGACCAGCCTGGCCAACATGTAAGACCCCATATCCACAAAAATACAAAAATAAGTCAGGTGTGGTGGTGCATGTCTGTAATCCCAGCTACTCAGGAGGCTGAGGCAGGAGAATCACTTGAACCTAGGAAGCAGAGGTTGTAGTGAGCCAAGATCATGCCACTGCACTCCAGTCTGGGTGACAAAGTGAAACTTCATCTCAAAAAAAAAAAAAAAAAAAAAAGTAATCCCATTCACAATAGCCACACACACACAAAAATGCCTATGAATACAGCTAACTAGGGAGGTGAATGATCTCTACAATGAGAATTACAAAACACTGCTCAAAGAAATCAGAGATGACACAAACAAATGGAAAAACATTCCATGCTCATGGATAGGAAGAATTAATATTGTTAAAATGGCCATACTGCCCAAAGCAATTTACAGATTTAATGCTATTCCTGTCAAAATACCAATGTCATTCTTCTATTTTTCATAAAATTGGAAAAAAAACATTTTAATATTCATACGGAACAAAGAAAGAACTTGAATAGCCAAATGAATTCTAAGCAAAAGAACAAAGCCGGAGGCCTCCTACTAACTGACTTCAAACTATATTACAAGGCTACAGTAACCAAAGCAGCATGCTACTGATACCAAAAAAGACACGTAGGCCAATGGAACAGGTTAGAGAACCCAGAAATAAAGCCACACATCTACAACCATCTGATCTTCAACAAAATCAATAAAAACAAGCAATGGGGGAAGGACTCCCTAGTCAATAAATGGTGCTGGGATAACTGGCTAGCCACATGCCAAAGAATGAAACTGGACCCCTTCCTTTCATCATATGTAAAAATCAACTCAAGATGGATTAAAGACTTAAATCTAAAACTTAAAACTATAAAAATCCTAGAAAAAAATCCAGGAAATACCATTCTGTAAATAGGCACTGGCAAAGATTTCATGACAAAGACTCCAAATGTAATTGCAACAGAAACAAAAATTGACAAATGAGACCTAATTAAGGAGCTGCTTCTGCACAGCAAAATAAACTATTAACAGAGTAAACAGACAATGTACAGAGTGGTAGAACATTTTTCTATCATCTGATAAATTTTCGATATCCAGAATCTATAAGGAACTTAAATCAACAAGCAAAAAACAACCCTATTAAAACAATGGGCAAAGGACATGAATAGACACTTCTCAAAAGAAGCCGTACACGTAGCCAACAAGCACATGAAAAAATGCTCAACATCACTAATCACTAGAGAATTGCAAATCGAAACTACAAAATGACATCTCACACCCAGTCAGAATGGCTATAATTAAAGAGTCAAAAAATAACAGATACTGGCAGGGTTGCGGAGAAAAGGGAATGCTTATATACCACTGGTACCATAAGCATTGCGGAGAAAAGGGAATGCTTATATACCACAGCCACTGTGGAAAGCAGTTTGGAGATTTCTCAAAGAACTTAAAACAGAATTACCATTTGACCCATCAATTCCATTATTGGGTATATACTCAAAGGAATAGAAATCATCCCTCCCTGAAGACACATGCACATATATGTTCATCACAGCACTATTCATAATAGAAAAGACATGAAATCAAATTAAATGTCCATCAGTGGTGGACTGGATAAAGGAAATGTGGGACATAGACACCATGGAATACCATGCAGCCATCAAAAGGATGAAATCGTGCTTTCCAGCATCATGGATGCAGAGCCAGAGGCCATTAACCTAAGTGAATTAATACAGTAACAGAAAATCAAATATCACATATTTTCACTTATAAGTGGGAACTAAACACTGAGTATACATGGACACAAAGAGGGGAACACTAGACAGCAGAGCCTACTTGAGGGTAGAAGGTGGGAAGAGGGTGAGGACTGAAAAATTATCTATTGGGTACTATGCTTATTACTTCGGTGACAAAATAATCTATATACCAAACCCCTACGACATGCAATTTACCCATGTAACAAACTTGCACATGTATCCCCTGAACCTAAAATAAAAGTTGGAAAGAAAAAGAAATTGGACAATTACACAATTAAAAAAACCATTTTGCTGAAGTTTGAGAAAAATGAATTCAGTGAGAAATGTTTATACGAACATCTTTAAAACATGTTTCTCCCCAAGTAGGATATAAGCTTTAAAAAGGCAGGAGCTCTGTCTTATTTGCGTTGTATCTTCTGCATCTAATACAATGCCTGGCACATAGTCAGTACTAAATAGTTGTTGAATGAAAGAACGAATGAATGAATGAATTCTCACCAGTTTTGTAGATATCCAGAAGGGTTGCCTTGTATTTGACAAAAACATTTTCTGTAGTGATGGATGTGATGCTAACTTTATAAGCTGGTAAAAGACAAACAAAAATGAAACAATTCAGTCTTAATACTATTAATGCTATGTCCAGTAGAAGCCAGAATTTGTCAAACACGAGAAATGAAGCATGGCGAACTATTATAGTTCTTATTTCCTCCAAGAAGCCTTCCCCAATCCCCTCAGTCTGATTCAATCTCTCAGTCTATTAGAATCATTAGCCCTGGCCAATGTTATAGAACAGGCTGATTAGAATAAGAGACATATTTAATAAAATAACAGAAGCACATACAACAAACAAACAAGATAAACCTTTGCTAGATGTTAAGTTCAGAGGCTGATCCTTTATGATGAGTGGAGTCATGCCTATGGGCATCTTTTGAAGAGCCCCTTCATTCTCTTCTCCATGGCCACAGAGGAAGCCTTATCTCTCATTCAGGTCAACCATGTGAGCTTTCTTGGTTCCTTGCTTTGCTTCCTCCTATAGTTCCACTGGCTTTAATCTTTGGTTTTTAGGATGATTCTGTTGTCTCACTCACCCTTGCTTGGCAACTACCCAACGTGAGCTGCCCACAATCCTGTTCTCTCTTCATTCAGACATCAATGTTTGATGCACAATGTGCTTGCCCTCAGGTCTGGAAAGACCAGCTTGAAGGGACCCGTTCTTTCTATGTGGCCTCAGGAGAGGTTTATTTTATTTTTGCTTTTGTTCTTTCCATTTTTTGTTTTGAAATGAGTGACCTAAAAGATTTGTTCATTCTAGATATCCCTCAAGTATTTAAGTCTATCCCAGTTATAGATTGACAGATTGAGAGATAGATAGGTGAACTCATCATGGCAGAACCAGGGGCTATGTAAATTAGTGGCTTAAAATGCATGAAAAATGTTCTGAATTTCAGATTCATAGTCTTTATAATGGACATGGGCAATGTACTTACTATGTGGGCCCGAGTAGAGAGACAGAACTACTTAATTTTGCTTCTATTCTGTTATTCCAGTAATAGCTTGTAGTCCAGAAAAAGCCAGCTGTGTTTTCTTAAAACAACACAATAAACCCAAATTGCATTTATTCTCTGTGTTAAAATAGATTTCTGATATTTTAGATTTAAAATAGTTCTAAAATGGAGGGAAGAAATAATTTAGTGGAATTTTTGTTAAAACATTATAGTATTCTCAAGTCTTCATGTATTTAACAAACTGCATTGGGTCTACACTGAGTCAGGAAGCTTTTTAGCTTTTTTTTTTTTTTTTAAATCAAGATAAATTCAAAGGAAAGAAATGTTATTAACCATACAAAACTCATTCTGTTGCCTGAATTACTATTAAGAGAATTCAGTAGACTTCGATGGAAAAAATACTGGAGATCAGGATGCATCTCAATTCTATCACTTGCTTTCTGCATGACCTTGAGCAAATTATTTAATCTCCCTGAGCTTCAGTTTCTTCACTGGCAAATAGTGATAATCCTCTGTTACATTTTTTTTTTTGACAGGGTCTCACTCTGTCACTCAGTCTAGAGTGCAATGGCTCACTGCAATCTCCCCACCTCCCAGGCTCAAGTGATCCTCCTACCTCAGCCTCCCAAGTAGCTAGGACTACAGGCACCAGCCATCAATGCACATCTAATTTTTGTATTTTTTGAAGAGACAGGGTTTTGCCTTGTTGCCCAGGCTGGTCTAGAACCCGTGAGCTCAAAGTGATCTGCCCGCCTCAGCCTCCCAAAGTGCTGGGACTACAGGCATGAGCCACCACACCCAGCCGTCATAAAGTTCTTATGAGACCCTTTCCATAAGAATGAGAACCCTTTCCATTGCAATGAGAAACTGTCTATGAAAGCTGTTGCTAAACACAAAGTACTAAATTGGCTGTACTTATTTTTTAAATTTATAAATAACACCCTTCCAATTTCTTTCTTTTCTTTTCTTTTTTCTTTCTTTCTTTTTTTTTTTTTTTTATTTTTTTTTTTTTTTTTTTTGAGACAGAGTCTCGCTGTGTTGCCCAGTTTGGAATGCAGTGGCACAATCTTGGCTCACTGCAACCTCCTTCTCCTGGGTTCAAGCGATTCTCCTGCCTCACCCTCCTGAGTAGCTGGGATTACAGGCACGCACCAATATGCTTGGCTAATTTTTGTATTTTTAGTAGAGACAGGGTTTTGCCATGTTCGCCCCAGGCTGGTCTTGAACTCCTGACCTCAGGTGATTCACCCAACTCGGCCTCCCAAAGTGCTGGTATTACAGGCATGAGCCACCGCGCCTGGCTCCACCCTTCCAATTTCAAAATGAAGAAATGGTTTGAGATAGTGTACGATATGCTCTCTCTCTTCAAAAAATGCCAGCAATAAACATCAAAAACTGAATAGAAAACAAAGGAGCTAATTTTATCAGGAACTGAGACAAGGCTGCAACTGAACTTGAACACTAATTTAGCTCTGAGCTCTGGACAACTAGAAGGATTGAGATTCGCTTTTTGAAATGGAGAATGTCTCAAACATGGATTGCAGTTCTGAATATATTAAAAATTATTTGGTATTTATATTTTTACACTGAAGAGATTTTTTAAAAACCAACTCCCCTGAACCACCTTTGCCTCTGCCTCTGGTCTATCAATTGGAAGAGTACGGAACTGAAATCTTTTTTTGAGACGGAGTCTCGCTCTGTCGCCCAGGCTGGAGTGCAGTGGCCAGATCTTAGCTCACTGCAAGCTCCGCCTCCCGGGTTTACGCCATTCTCCTGCCTCAGCCTCCCGAGTAGCTGAGACTACAGACGCCCGCCACCACGCCTGGCTAGTTTTTTTGTATTTTTTAGTAGAGACGGGGTTTCACCGTGTTAGCCAGGATGGTCTCGATCTCTTGACCTCGTGATCCGCCCGTCTCAGCCTCCCAAAGTGCTGGGATTACAGGCTTGAGCCACCGCGCCCGGCCGGAACTGAAATCTTATACCTCTGTGGCTTCTCAAAAGTTCCCTTTGACTATGTTTTAGTGCTTGTAATTGAAAAAGATCTATTAGAGGAAAGTATCTTGGCTGGGTATACATGTCACTTCTATTATTTATAATGAAAATCACATTTCTTTGCTGGGGAATAAAAAACTTTTCATGTTAGTGCTAAAAATCGATGGCATTTTCCTTCAGGGGATCACATGGAATGTTGTATCCATATAATCACTATGTAAAGTTTTTGATCTTTCTAACTGAACACGTTTTCATAAAATTTCATGTTTAAAGGAGCTATATTGAACTTTTGAACTCACCATATGCAATCTCTGGGTTACATGCTGTTTGTTTTCTAGTCTCTGCAGAGATTGTCAGATCCAATTCTTTCTGCATTTGCCCACAATCAGCTGGATTTTGTGAAAATTGGTAAAACTAAGGTTAATGTAAAGAAGTAGACACTCTTTCTAGGAGTAAACACAGTTTCTCATGAACCCAGAGACAACCCAATAAAACCTTACAAATCTCAGATTTATAAGACCTGCCCATTTTCTTTTCTTTCATAAAGCGAAACATTACATAAAGCAAAAACAAAACAAACAAAAAACAAAATCTTGAGCATAAGTCACAAGCTTGTTGAACCCATGGCCCGAGGGCTGCCCACAGCCCAGGACAGCTTTGAATGTGGCACAACACAAATTCGTAAACTTTCTTAAAATGTTATGAGATTTTCTTGTGATTTTTGTTTTAGCTCATTAGCTATTGTCAGTGTTAGTGTATTTTATGTATGGCCCAAGAAAATTCTTCTTCCAGTGTGGCCCATTGAAGCCAAAAGACTGGACGCCCCTGGCATAAGACTTATTGTTAGACTGTGTGGCTACTCCACATTCAGGTCCTTAGAAATGTATGTGCTTCCCTTGATGAAAGGGGGAAATTTTTCCATTTTGAGTATAATCAGAAGTCCTTCAAAGGACCCAGAATGATAATGTGACTGATATATAGCCATAAAATGGCACAATAAGTACCTAGAAAATGTGTAGCTATTGAGGATTTTGAAAAAACCAAAACTAACTCAGATCCTTATGGAGCCAGCTGTTGATTACTGGTGAGTTCTGGATCTTTTCCTTGGCCAAGAGGGCTTTCTTCAATTTACGAAAGACTAAATGGAACTGGACAATAAATAGAATTCCATTAACTGGGAAGTAAAAGAGAAAAGAAACAGAAGCTAGTGGTTCAGTCCTGAGCCTCTGGTCCTGTATGTTAAAAAGACTAGGTGAAAGTAAAATTTCACATCATGTTGTCCCTATAATATCCAACAACCATCTCAATGATGTTTCCCTGCCTCTGTACAGCATGAACTATCAGGTTGTTCAGGAACTGTGAAAACGTAGTTTTACAATGCTCAGGAATCATTAGCTTTCAATTAGTTGAGATAGCATTTCTACTTCTGAGAAAGAACAGTTTACCAAACAGTGTCCCCCAGATTAACCTCAAGTTATGAATGACTGCTTTAAATAAGCATGCAGCCTAAACATGTTACATAAAGTTTACCTTCTACACACTTGCACGTGGCTCCTTCACAGACTTTCTGAATTTTGATATTGGAAGTGCTATAAAACATGGTACACTGTTTATCTGTGGCAACGAAAGTGTGGTTAACAGAAGAGGTTTGATTGAAGAACAACACATGTACTAATTGGCGAGTCTCTTACATGAAGCCTCAGAGATTGCTTATTCTAAATCCTTCTTTTTATAGTTAAGGCCCAGGGAGGTGAAATTATGAATTGGCTGTCCTGGGAAGCGTTCCCCTACCCTCAGAAAGATCTCCCCTTTTTAGCTTAGTTCTGTGCTTGAAACACTCGTTTCTCAGAAATAAAATATTTTATGCTTCTATAAGTAACAGGAAAATAAATTATGTTGCATGAGTTGGAATTGTTTGAAAGAGTTGGAATTGTTTAGGGTGGACAAGGGAAGAAAAGCATATATCTATGTAACTCTATATATCTATCTCAAGGAGAAGAGGGACTATGTATGTTCTATGTGATTTCAGAATATAAAACTAGAATGAATGGGTGTCAGAGTTTTGGTTCACTTTAAGAATTTTCTAACAAGTAGAACTGCCCAAGGTGGAGTCATCTGTCTTGTGAACCAATAAGCTCTCCAATCACATAACATTCTCAAAAGTGGCTGAGTAGTCAAATGTGGTATTACTCATTCATAAATGTTTATTGAGTTCACATTCTATACTTGACACTGCATTGTATACTAGGGACACAAGAATGAAAATACCCTGGAGTTGATGAGAAAGACATACAAATAATTGAATGCAATCTGACAGCTGCTATAACAGAGCTATCTGCAAAGTGTAACAAGAATATAGATGGGCTAGAAGTTGTTCTGAGGGAATTGAGTTGGTTTCTTTCAAAAGGAGAGTGATGATTTATCTGTGAACACCATAGATAAACCTGAGGCAGAGAATATTGAAGTTGGAGGCACTACAATCCAGTTATTTTAAAAATGAAGAAACTGAGGACTGAGGTGAAATTGTCTGCTCAATGTCAAGAAGTAGTTTATGTACAATATTTTGTATGCAGTAGTTTGAATGTTCAAATTGGGACTTTTATGAAGAGTGGTCCCTAAGAGACGCAATACATAAAATTTACAGGACTCTAGTGGATTTCTAAATGTTCTGTAAAGAATACCAAGTATTCTTCTGAAGAAATGTTAGCATGGAGTTGATTACCTGGTCTGTGGTATTCATACACTGTGAAAGTGGCAGGACTAAGAAACCCAACTTCAAAGAGTTCAAAAATCCGGAATCGTACACAAAGGAAATCACTGGAGGGGATCTGTTTAACAAATTCAAGGATTTAAGGAAATTACAGAGAGATGGTATTTATAATCTTTTAGCCTGTATATTTTGAATAGTAATAGTAAAGGAAAAATGGTTGGAGGTAGAACTTACCGAATTCAGTTGCAGAATAACATGTCCATCTTTGATTTGGTAATCAGTGAGTAGCTGATCCACCCCTTCCACAAGCTAAGGGGGAAAAGAGAGAAGCTTGAATTTCATTTCATTATCTTTTTGTTTAAATGCATTCACCTGTTAATGAGATGTCACATCGCAGGGATGTGATCTGTTGTTCAAAGAAACTGAAGAGCAATTCCTCTTCTTGAAAAAGTCTGAACACATTAGCATATAAACTCATATTTTTCAGAGCATGCTAGTGTATGCTTCTGTTTCACTTTGATAAATCAAAACTTAGGTTAATTATGTTTTGAAAGGAATATTCTGGCCAGGCCTGGTGGCTTACACCTGTAATCCCAGCAGTTTGGGAGGCCAAAGCCAGTGGATCACCCTGACGTCAGGAGTTGGAGACCAACCTGACTGACATGGTGAAACCTCGTCTCTACTAAAACTACAAAAAAAATTAGCCAGGCGTGGTGGTGCATGCCTGTAATCCCAGCTACTCGGGAGGCTGAGGCAGGAGAATCACTTGAACCCGGGAGGCAGGGTTGCAGTGAGCCAAGATCGCATCTTTGCACTCCAGCCTGGGCAACAAGAGTGAAAATCCATCTCAAAACAAAAACAAAAACAAAAACAGAGAATATTCTGGGTGATTCTATACAAGTTGTATATTAAAATGAAAGAAAGTAAAATTGTCTATAAAATAATTCAGAAAAGAAAACAAAGAATTCACATGATTTAAAAGAAAACACATACAGCTTTTAAGTCTTCTTCATTTGCATTGATTCCAGTAGGCAAGGAGATATCCATCACTGCATGAGAGGATCCGGAAGATGATTCTTCCCTGCTGGGCTTGTAGCTAAAATAAAAAAGAGGTTAGAAAATGTAATAAACAAGTGAATAAGATTCTTTAAGAAAGGACACTGTTCCTTAGTAGACCTTAATTTTTAAATTTGGGTCTCCATTTATTTACTTTTCTACAATGTATGGGTTAAAATCTCTGACTTTAGAGTTGCAAGAGATCTTTGAGTCATCTATTCTCTTTCCTCACTTGATCAATAATCTCAGTGAACCACTCTACTGGAACACAGAAGTCATCCACACCAAGCTAACTAGCTGGGGAAACTCAGGATGAGAGTAAGGCACTGGTTCAAGGTCACACGGCTAATTCTTGCAGAGCCGTAGAAGAATCCAGGTCTTTGGATTCTCACGTCAGTTTATTTTCTAATGAAGCATATTCCAAGGGAAAAAATTAGTTGTATGTTGAAAAGAGATTCAATGGCCGGGCGCGGTGGCTCACGCCTGTAATCCCAGCACTTTGGGAGGCCGAGGCGGGCGGATCACGAGGTCAGGAGATCAAGACCATCCTGGTGAACATGGTGAAACCCTGTCTCTACTAAAAAATACAAAAAAATTAGCCGGGCGAGGTGGCAGGCGCCTGTAGTCCCAGCTTCTAGGGAGGCTGAGGCAGGAGAATGGCGTGAACCCGGGAGGTGGCGGAGCTTGCAGTGAGCCAAGATTGCGCCACTGCACTCCAGCCTGGGCGACAGAGCGAGACTCTGTCTCAAAAAAAAAAAAGAAAAGAGATTCAATAAACATGTCCAGGAAAAGCTGGAAGAAAATACAGTAAGGCCAGGCATGGTGGCTCACGCCTGTAATCCCAGCACTTTGGGAGGCCAAGGCAGGTGGATCACTTGAGGTCAGGAGTTCAAGACCAGCCTGGCTAACATGGTGAAACTCCGTTTTTACTAAAAATACAAAAAATTTTAGCCAGGCGTGGTGGCACACACCTGTAATCCCAGCTATAGGAGAATTGCTTGAACCTGGGAGGCAGAGGTTGTAGTGAGCCGAGATCACACCACTTCACTTCAGCCTGGGTGACAGAGCGAGACTCCCTCTTTAAAAACAAACCAACAAACAAAAGAACCCACTAAATATTAGTAGCTACTTTCTCTGGAAGGTGAGATTATAAGCGATTATCTCTTTTCTTTTTCATGTTTTTCTCTATTTTCTAAATTTCCCATAATACCTACTTTATGTAGAAAATGTTTCAAGGACTATCCTTTCAGTAGGAATTCTGCTAGAAGGAAGTTAAGGAGAAATGCAAAAAGGGCACAATGGGAGGGTTTTGTTTTTGTTTTTGTTTTGTAAGAGAGAAAAGTATACTGAAATGGAGAATCAGGAAACTTGGGTTTTATTCCAGTTCTGAGATTCCCACAAATCATTTCCCCCTTCTAAGATCATTTTCTTATTTGTAAAATTAACTGTGAAGAAGTATAAGCTTGTATCTTAAATTTATCTTTATAATTCCCAGGCTTTGGTTTTGGGTGGCAGAGGCTTACAGCTACCATTAAGAGATGTTAGAAGACATAAAAGAAACAGGCTGGCGGGGCTGAGGCTAGGGCAGAGACAGAGGGAGTGTGGTTCTGCAAAAGTTGGTTTCAGGTTCCAACCTCACCTCAAGATGCTTGAGAGGCAGCTGGATGTTTGAGAGTGAAGCTTGGGAGAGCAGACAGGATTAAAGGAGGAAATTAAAAGACAGCTTCATAACAGGGAAAATGAATTTATCTCACCTACAGGTATGAATGTTGGTGGAAGAGGAGACACTATGCAAGTAAGTGAGGGGTCAGGGCGTATCTTTTCCTCAGTGACACCTCATAGAGCATATATAACACAGTCCCGGCTGGACGCAGTGGCTCACACCTGTCATCCCAGCACTTTGAGAGGCTGAGGCGGATCAGTTGAGGCCAGGAGTTCGAGACCAGCCTGGCCAACATGGTGAAACCTTTTCTTTACTAAAAATACAAAAATTAGCTGGGTGTGGTAGCACACACCTGTAATCCCAGCTACTTAAGAGGCTGAAGCACGAGAATCGCTTGGGGCTGGGAGGCAGAGGTTGCAGTGAGCTGAGATAGCACCACTGCACTCCAGCCTGGGCAACAGAGCAAGACTCTGCCTCAAAAATAAATAAATAAATAAAAGCAATCCCCAATAGAAGTTATAGATGTAATATTTGCCACAATAATGAAAAGTATTCTAAAAATATCTGACTCATAAAAATTTAACCCTATTCTCCACCAAATTAACAATTTAGAACAGAATATAAAACATTTGGAACTCTAATGTGACATCTGAACATCTCGCTAATTGGATGGGTAGAAGCAGAGAACTCTTGCTCACAGATGCAAACACTTTGTCAGCAGGATGGAAAAGGGCCTCCCGAGTGGAGAGTGTCTATGAAAAGGTTGCTGGAGCCTTGATGACTGGTTGCCATGGAGACTGTTTCAATGGTGGAACAGAAATCCTCCTTTCAAGAAGCCCTTTGCCTGCTGCCAAAACCAGCAATCTTCCCCAAAGGCATTTTGTTGCGAGGGAAATGAAATCCTGTTTTTCTTTTCTTAGGAATACAACAGAGAGGTTGTAAAAAGGTAAATACACGAAAGAGACCCTCTGAACACGGAAACTTCATGCTGGCATTTTTTAATCAGGAGAGAGAATATTTGAAGGCAAAGAAGTTCTTACATGAATAAGTACTACACGGTTCCTTTTGGAATTTACCCAACCTAACTTCAGTGTCAACAGAGCCAAAAGCATATTCCACTCGCCTTTCTGGAACATTTTGTCCCCAATTTGTAAAAACCAAAGGATAGACTATTCAAGATTGCATTTCTCCTTGCTTTCTTTTGTATATTGATAATCTGGAATTAGGCCTCCTGCCAATGAAGTCAAATGAACGAGTTTTTGATAACAGCCTTTTTCTGTACGGCAGAATTGTGGACAATTAGAACCGGCAGAAAACTGGAGATAAGGTAGTGCAATATCTTTGCTTCATAGAAGAGGATCGGAGAAGTAAGCTGATGTCCTGAAGGTCACTGGAGTTCTTACTGGCAGAGGCTATCCCACAGGTGTCTCACCCGATCAGAGAGCTCTTCTTCATGGCAAGTCCAGATGTCTCCCTGTAGGGTCCCAGGCACTGATTCGAGCTCTGCCCAGAAGTTTCCTTACACTTCCCTTTGACAACTGTTACAAATGTAAAGGTAACTGTGATCATGCTCCTCCCCAGCTGGTAGGTGACCAAGGGTAGGAATGGCATTCAGGAGGAAAGAAGCTGCCTGGGAAAGGGTGACTTTACTGGAAAGACGTTAGGGAATGAGGAAAGATGTTTGAGTGGGAACAGAGAGCAGGGATTGGCCACAGAAGGAAGTAGGAAATGCTGGAAGGAAGAAATGCTGATGAGGAAGGAAATAGGACTGAATAGTGAAGGAATCCTAGGAAGCGATTGGGCTTGGGAGATAGAGAAGGCTGGGAAACAGCTGGGAGGGAAGCAGGGAGAAATAATATGCTTTTCCTTGGGATTCGTGGTCTTAGATTACACTGATTGAAAGAGGTGGTTTAGGCTGAGCATGGTGGTTTAGGCTTGTAATCTCAGCACTTCAGGAGGCTGAGGTGGGCAGATCACATGAGGTCAGGAGTTCGAGACCAGCCTGGCCAACATGGTGAAACCCCATCTCTACTAAAAATAAAAAAATTAGCTGGGAGTGGTGTTGTGTGTCTGTAAGCCCAGCTACTCAGGAGGCTGAGGAAGGAGAATCTCCCAAATCCGGGAGGCAGAGGTTGTAGTGAGCCAAGATCAGGCCACTGCACTCCAACCTGCGTGACAGAGTGAAACTCTATCTCAAAAAAAAAAAAAAAAAGAGACGGTTTAGATACTGGATTGAACATCAGAGGCTGGGGATTTGAGCCCCTGGCTCTGCCTCTAACTCTGTGAGCATTTGGCAGGCGACTTTATTTCTTTGGGTCTTAGTTTTTTCATTTCCAAAACAAGAGGATTATGATATCATCCCTAAGGTCCTTCTCAGCTCTCATCTTTTGCACAACACTATTGAATTTCCATGTTATCCACAGTGGGTGCATGATTATAAGTAAAATCAGCAAAATGCCATCCATAGATATCACTGTTATTGATAATACAAGAGTTAAGAAAATAGAACACAATAGAAAGGATTGAGGGACGATGGAAAGATCAGGGAAGAAGTCTGTATTACAGTCCTGGCTCTACCACTATCTGATCACACTGTGTGATCACCAAAGCCAAAAGTATATACATATTTTCAAATACCTACATATTCTTTTTCACTGCAACCTCAACATCCTGGGCTCAAGCAATCCTCCTGCCTCAGCCTCCCAAGTAGCTGGGACTACAGGTGCGTGCCACCACGTCTGGCTAATTTTTAAAATTTGCTATAGAGATGGGGTCTGGCTATGGTGCCCAGGCTATTCTTGAACTCCTGGGCTCAAGCAATCCTCTCTCCTTGGCCTTCCAAAGTGTTGGGATTACAGTATGAGCCACCGTACCTGGCAAAAAACCTACACTTTCGTAAACATTTTAGGATGGTGGCTGTGGTAAGCAGAATAATGGCCCCCAAGGATGTCCATGTCCTAATCCCCTGAACTTGTGAATATGTTACCTTATGTGGCAAAGAGAACTTTACAGGTGTGATTAAATTAAGGATTTGAGATGGGGGGTTATTTGTGTAGGTCTAATGTAAAGACAAGAATCTTTATGAGGAAGGGAAACAGGAGAGTCAGAGAAGGAGGTGTGATGATGGAAGCAGGGGTCACAGTCAGAGAGAGATTGGAAGATGCTGTGACACTTGTATTGAAGACAGACAGGGGCCACAAGCCAAAGAACACAGGGAGCCTCTAGAATCTGGAATAGGCAAACAAATTCTAGAGCTTCCAGAAGGAATACAGCCCTACCCAACTCCTTGATTTTAGGACTTCTCACCTCTAGAATTGCAAGACAGTAAAACTGTGTTGATCTAAACCATTACGTTTGCAATAAATTGTTACCTAGCAATAACAGGAAACTTAGTCAGGAGAGGGTTTAACATCAATGGCTCTCAACCCTGGCTACCATTAGAGTGACCTCTGGAGCACGGGACATTTGGACATCTCTAAGAGTTCTCCAGCTGACTTCAATGTGCAGGTTGAGTTGAGAATCTAGCTGATAATGGCCAGGGATTTTGTTAGGTAAGTGTGATTTTTCTAAGTAAGAGAGTAGGAACTGTTTTTGAGAGAATCTTTTATATTTTTTCCGGTTTTTTTTTTTTTTTTAATCACATCTCTATCCCTCTGAAAGAAAGAAAAAATTGATATTACACTGTTTGAATCAGAAGACAAAAATGAGAGAGAAAACTATTCTGAGCAAAACCAAGGCTGTTTTTTATGGTAAGTAGCTATTTAAGAATACATGCGTTCTGCATTTTTAAACAATTGAACAATTTTGTATCTTCTGGGCATACTAAAATTTGAAAATATGTAAAGAAACAATACTAAAACAAAAATGAGAACTTGGAGTCTATACTCACTTTTGTGGAAATGGGCTCACCTGGCACATGCTACTATGCGTTTGTAATCAGAGTTTCCGTAGCCTCTGTAGTGGGATGCTGGCATATGCAACAAGAAAGCAAACAGACAAACATAAGAGTAAACTGTTTTCAGCTGCTTTGGAACGTGTCAGAACAGAATCATTAATGAACAGATCTCTGAACACACTTAAAAATGATTTGTGATTTGGAAGTTTAGATACTTTCAGCGGTTCTAATGGAAATTCATGGCTATTGACAATACCAGGAAGTATTTAAATAATTAATTTAAATAATTAAAGTCTTTAAATAATTAACAGTTCACTGCTGTCAAATAACTTATAATTTAAGGAAGAAATTATTAAAGATAAATATGTATTGGTAATATGTTTGGGGGATGTTGGAGGGAGGAAGAGCAGATGCCTTGATTTCCTGGTAGTTGGGAAGTTTCCTGTAGGAACAGGCTTCTGAGCTATAGATGGAAAATATCAGGGCAGAGGCAGCAGCATTCATTCTGACCCTGGAGGCAATGGGGAGAGGAGGAGGACTGGAGTGTGCAAGTGGACTTGCTTTTGGACCAGGAAGGGAGAACCAACCAGCAGAGGGATGTGAGGGCCTTGGGTTAAAAAAAAAAAGGGTCAGGGGTAAATTTAAAGAAAGAATGGTAAGTACAGGAGAGACTAAGTTAAAGATGGAGGCAGAGAAATGTTCATTTGCTGGACCCCTTGGAATACAGAAAGGCTAAGGGATGGAAAACTAACAGGGTGATAAAGGAATTCAAGGTCCTAGATTGGAAGGTTAACACAAAAGTCACAGAAATGCTGGGTTCTGGAATTAGACCTTAATGTGGCTTTACAACTAGTTACACTCTTTAAAAGTAACATAGTCAGCCGGGAGTGGTGGCTCAAGCCTGTAATCCCAGCACTTTGGGAGGCCGAGACAGGCGGATCACGAGGTCAGGAGATCGAGACCGTCCTGGCTAACCCGGTGAAACCCCATCTCTACTAAAAAATCCAAAAAACTAGCCGGGCGAGGTGGTGGCACCTGTAGTCCCAGCTACTCGGGAGGCTGAGGCAGGAGAATGGCGTAAACCTGGGAGGCGGAGCTTGCAGTGAGCTGAGATCTGGCCCCTGCACTCCAGCCTGGGCGACAGAGCGAGACTCCGTCTCAAAAAAAAAAAAGGTAACATAGTCAGTCAAAACAATGTATTGATCAATAGCAAATACATTTAGCTTAGTTATTGCTATTTAATATTAGCTTCCAACTATATTAAAGAGTTATATCTATTGTAAAAAATATATCTAATGTAAAAAGTTTACTTGGATGTCAACCTGCTAAAGTATTTGATCAAGAAATTTTGCTTTTTGAGTAAGCACATTTTTCCTAATCAGAGAAGCTCTCTATGTATAAACATGCTTTATTTTTAGCCAAAATTACAGGGTAAATCCTGCTGTTTTACCTTCAATATCCTGAGTATCAATTTTCAAATGAAAGCTGCAAACTTCTTCAGAGGTACTGGTTTTGTGAACTACAGTTGTTACCTACATTGGGGACAAGTAAGCAAGAAGAGTCTATTTAAAGTGGGAAAGAGACAAAGGTATTATGGCAACACTGCTGCTGCAGATGGGATGCTCGAAGAATCATTTTCATAATCCAGCACAAATGGTGTACATTAGTGACTCACTTTTCCAGCAGCTGGACTCTAAGCAAACTCCATAATCTAAACCTGAGAGGCCCAAAGTAAGCAAAAAATGACTTCTGGCCGGTCAGAATCTTGGTCTAAATTCCATGCGTCGAATCTGGGCACCTTACTCTACAGGAGAGTTCCCAAGGTTCTTGTTCTTGAAACTTTCCACTTTAATTTTGCACACAACACCACAAGGCTAAGGAGTGTGGGTTTCTTCCAGCCACACACCACAATGGCAAACAGCAAATTATAGGTGTGTGTGAATGGGCAGAGGTGCTACCAGAAGTAGATACATTGACACCAACCAGAAGTGGCAGAAAAGTGGACAATCTCTCCTCCCCCATATAAACTTACAACAGTCCTCGAAGGAATGAATGTACTAAAGATAAAAATGTGATTAAAATTATTAATAGGATGTTAATTTATGCTCAGAACATGTAATTTAAGAATGCATGAACATACTTAAACAGCCTGGAGAAATTTGCACCTGCCAGCCAGGCATGGTGGCTCACTCCCGTAATCCCAGCACATTGGAAGGTCAAGATGGATGGATCAATTGAGGTCAGGAATTTGAGACCAGCCTGGCCAAAATGGTGAAACTCCGTCTCTACTAAAAATAAAAAAAATTAGCCGGACCTAGTGGCATGTGCCTGTAATCCCACCTACTTGGGAGGCTGAGGCAGGAGAATTGCTTGAACCTGGGAGGTGGAGGTTGCAGTGAGCCAAGATTGCACCAGTGCACTCTAGCCTGGGTGACAGAGTGAGACTCCATTAAAAAAAAAAAAAAAAGAAAAAAGAAAAAAAATTGCAACTGCCAAGTGGCTAAAATGAAGAAACAAGCCTTTATGAATAACACATAAATCCCCCAAAATGCTTATTTAGTACAAATAGACACATAACTCGTTATTGGATATCAATTAAATACTTACATGTACCGTAGCCAAGCCACTGCCAAATCCTGTACTGACAACAAGGTCATCATTGAGAAGCACCTGGAAAGAAAATAGAGAAAACATGCTTTCTTTCATCATTTGATAGGGAGGGAGGATAGAGCTATGAAAAGTGAGCTGACACCTACCAGCCTCCTCTCTCAGATCTCCTCTGAGAGTAACTGGATGAGACACTGAAAATTCTATGCCCATGGCAGGTGCTAAACAAGGCTAGTATTTCCCCTTTCCCTTCTACATGTAAATAAGATGTCTGAGATCTCCTGAGTGAACCAACAAAAGCAGCATGTCAGAGGTCACTTCTGGTTACATTTTCATTGACATATGGCTATGGTAAATCTGGATCTTCATCTCCTTTTGCCAACTGAATAAATTCCTTTCTGTGCCTAGCTCAGGAATCAGCATCCTGTGTGCCAATGGAGATCGTTTTCATCAGAACCCAGAGCAGGGAACCTCCACATAACTTGAAAGTGGGTGCATCTATCTTTGGTCCTCTCTGAGTTCCTCCTTTGCACCCTTTTTCCATCTCTTGATGATTTATCTTTTCCACTTGTCATGGCCTTTGTTTGCAGAAACCCCTGGTACCCCACCCCAAACCACTAGCACCCCACTCAAGCCTGCCAAATCCTTAGTTGCTGCTGCTCTTCTTCCCACTCTGCTAGTAGGAAAGTGAAGACATAAATGGAGTTAACTCATTCTCCTGTCCAGAGGAACTTTGTCATCCAAATGCTCCCTAATTTGTGGAAAGTAGGGGAGAGAGAATTTTGAGCCTGAGGAGTTGGAACTTCCTTTATTCCAAGCCTCCCCTTTCCTTTGCTTAGCACAATAATGCAAGAGGGATTGGGCATATGTTAAAGTTTCTCAATCCTTCCTTCAGATTTTAGTAAATGTAGGAAAGTAGGTCAACGTGCTTGTTCTCCCTGATAGAATATAGCAGCATTTGCTGGAAAACGAGTGTCTTGAGATACTGCATGTGAAAAGCATGCATGACAAATAAGTTTGGGAAATGCTGTGCACTGTTCCCTGCCTCTGCTGCTTTTCACGCCCAGAGTCACCACACTTAATCACATACACATTACAGAACAGGGGAATTCTGGATTTAAAAACTTGTTTAACTTCATTTAAGCTAGAGTTTTTCATGCACACTCAATCACCTAACACTCTTTCACGGAACACATTTCAGGAAATGCTGGAGTAGAAAATTCCACACTGGATAATAACAGCCCAGGTGTTAAGTGGAAGCAGCATCCTAGGCTAAGGTTTAAATTTTGCTAGGATGACAAGAGGCCTCTTACAGCATTATCCCTATAGAAAAGAATAATTCCAGCTACCTCGGGTAGCTGGAAGGTCAAGAGATCCTCTTTAGAGCTCAGACTCAGAACATGAATCTCCGGTGAACTCTAAATGATCTCAGGGAAAGAAGACATATTCCCAAACTAGGGACCACAAGCACAAATGCCTGCAGAGGCCTGGGCACAAAGCAGGTATGAACATAAATGCACATGCATACATCCTGTGACTGGTGGGGACTGCAGTAAATTGCAGAAGCCATGCCAATGCCCAGTGCCTTGCTGCCAGGTCTTTTGGTTTATCAAGGGAAGTTGGGAATCAGGTTTTTATTTGAAATCTCTGGATCTTTAAATGTTGGCATATATCTACGTCTATGTTTATATCCATATCCTTTTTTTCAGTATGGGCCACCAGTTTGCAATTTTTGCATTAAATTTTATTTCTCCACTGGGCATGGTGGCTCACGCCTGTAATTCCAGCACTTTGGGAGGCCAAGGCGAGCGGATCACCAGAGGTCAGGAGTTTGAGACCAGTCTGGCCAAATGGTGAAATCCCGTATCTATGAAAAATACAAAAAATGAGCTGGGTGTGGTGGCAGGTGCCTGTAATCCCACCTACTTGGGAGGCTGAGGCAGGAGAATTGCTTGAACCCGGGAGACGGAGGTTGCAGTGAGCCGAGATTGCACCATTGCACTCCCACCTGGGCAACAAGAGCGAAACTCCATCTCAAAAAAAAAAAAAAAATATATATATATATTTCTCATACTTGTTTACTTTTAACAAGCACCAATTTGTGAAAGATGTCAACAGTGAGGACTATTTCCAATTACTGTACATTTAAGTATACTTTAAAATAATGCAAACACAGTAATTAGAAAAATATGTATTAGCAGCTATATGTGGGCAGCTAATATTAATAGAGAACCCAGTTTTTCCAACATGCCTTTTTCTTTGTGAAATTTTCATAAGCTATCAAAGTTACCACCTTTAAAAATCCAGCAGTAGCAAAGGACATGGGGCAAGGAGCTGGGGACCCTAAAGGCTGACTCCAGCCTGGCCACAGTCTGCATCTATGACCGAGGCCAGAAGGAACCACTAGCAGCTTCCCAGACATGCCTTCCCTCCTACACTCACTGTACTGCTCTGTGTGCTGTTATTTATGTCTGGAATGTTCTTCCTTTTTCTTCACTTGGCTAACTCTTTCTGAATTTTTCAGATTTAACCCACACAGCTGGACACATCTGACAAACTCCTCCCATCTTTCAGCCAGGATCAGGAGGGCCCCCTCTGTACTTCCATGTACCTATCAAGACTCTTATTTTTCACTATCTGCTTAAATGACAATCTCCCTGTAGTATGCTGACTGTGTTTTATTTTCGAATCCTCAGTGCCCAGGATATAGCAGGCATCCCTGCTTAGGACATAACAGACACTCAATATATGTTTAAGTAGCGAAAAGATAGATTTATAAAATAAAGAGTGGGACAGATGATTTCAATGGTCTCAGCCAATTGTAAAATACTACACAAAGTTCTTCATTTACCTCTACTGGCCTCCCAAGGAAATTCTTGTCTGTCATTTTGTAATTATGTAAGGGACCTTTATGCTTGTAAGCGACATCGATGTCCATATTCAAGCGGAGCTGTTTAACCAGGAGTGAATATTCTGTCAGGCCCTCGATGGCATTGATTGTGTCCTGTCAACAATCAGCAAGGCACAAAAATACGTTTAGTTCATTGATGTTCTCCCGATTTACAAATGCCCTTTTTATGGGGGGTAGGGCAGCATTGTCTGGAGATGAAACCCAGCTGACGCAGTAAGACTGGTTAAGAGCCCCATTGTGGAGGTGGAAGAAAGGTCTCTCCCTCCTCAATAAAGGTGATGCTGTTAGCAAGGACAGGAAGGAAGTGTGGCCTCAGATCTGGGTCCTCTATATGTTCTGCAAATGTAACCTCAGGCAAGTCACTGTTTGCAGAATTCCTCTGAGTCTTTGCATGATTATCTCTTCCTCATCCTTTAGTCTGAGCTTAAGTATCTCCACAAAAAGGCCATAAACTCCCCTTTCCCATTATTCTCTGTTTTAATGTTCCCTTTTTGCCCTTTATAGCACTCATCTCAATTTGTAATGCTTTTATTTATAGTTTATTGTTAGCCTACCCCACTGCAATGTAAGATAAGATTCATGAGGCAAGTAGGTAATATATTTTTCTTGATGCCTGCTGTGGTTTGAATGTGTCCCCCAAAATTCATGTATTGGAAAGCTTGGTCCCCAGTGTGGCAGTGTTAGGAGGTGAGGCCTAATGGGAGGTGTTTGGGCCATGGGGGTACCACTTTCATAAATGGATTAATGCTGCTTATTGTAGAGTGAATTTGTTATAAAAGGATGAGTTTATACCCCACTCCTACCAACCCCCCACTCCATCTACTCTTTGCCCTTCCACCATGGAATAATGCAACAAGAATGCCTTCATCAGGTGCAGCCCCCTGATCTTGGACTTCCTAGGACCCAGAACCATGAGCTAATAAATTTCTGTCCAATATAAATTATCCAGTGTGTCATTTTCTGTTATAGCAACACACAATGGACTAAGGCAATATCCATTGCATTTAGTAGGTACATAAATATTTGTTGAAGGAATAAATGAATAAACTTTATCTTTCTGGACCTCATCTTTCTCATCTATAAAACTGAGAAACATGACTAGATCAGAGATGTTAAACAATGTGGCCATTCCCTCTGCCTATATCTAGGGGGCAAATGCTAATCAATAGGGCACTCTTTTTTGCTAACCCTATAATTGTACCCAAGATAAAACACATTAGATGGTCAGTATATTAATACTGAAGGCCATCTCTACATCTAAATTTTATGTCTATAAATATACACACTCCATCATTATCTAAACATCCAGGCAACCGGGAAGACATTAGCATTCAATCTAAACTTTGAATATAAACATTTATTATACAACTACATAATAATTGGTTGTAATAAAAATACAACCAATAAAAAATTACTGATTGTAATAAAAATAAAAATTGGTTGTAATAAAAATACTCAAATGAGTTTACCTTAAATAGCTAGATAGATTAACATATAACAATCAGTATTTCTCTCACTTTTTATTTATTTCGTTGTAGAGAAGGAGCATCAGTACCTTTGTCTACATGGCAACCACTATTTATTACATAGGATATGATATAATTGCTAATAACCTTACTAGCCTTTCATGGTGATTTATAATAATGAAGGAGGTACTGGGCTTAAGGTCAGGAGACATGAGTTCTGATTCTGGCTCTGCCATGAATTCCCTGAGTGAAACTCCCTGGGCTAATTTCCTCTTCTATATAATAAGAGTGTTGACATAGATAACCTCTAGGGGTCCTTCAATTCTAGACATTATTCATATCTATTGCATGCTCATTTGGTGGACAAAGCCATGGAGGCCAGATGAGCGTGGTGTGGGAGAAAATAAAAATGTCTATAGGAAGATGAAACAAGACAAAGAAATGTTACCTGGGTTGAATAAAAGCCACCTCCGTATCTCTGCTCTTCTGATAGCCATTTGATGATTGGGTTAACATAATTTATGTCTTTCAAGTTCAGACTGGTGAGTAAAGCATAGGCAGTTGTTTCTACCATACGTGCTGTACCAGTGTTAGGTACAGAGCTGTCTTTATGTTGAAGATTGTCTTTCCAAAAACGATAAATGGGTGGATTACCTGAACACCAACAAATCACATTCATTAACATGATTAAAAATGTGAATTTGACATAATAATTCTACCAGGTGTATTATGGCCTTCCAGTTTCTAGAAGCTACTTACTTTTTCTTGTTAGAGGAACTTCCTGAAGATGACCAATGCAAAGAGAGATCCCTTAATGTGGTGCTACTTGTCTTTACACATTGAGCATCCCTAATCTGAAACTCTGAAATATGAAATGCCTCCCAAATCTGAAAGTTTTTGAGCTCTGACATGATGCCACAGGGAGGTAATTTCATCCCTGACCTCATGTGACAGGTCACAATCAAAATACAGTCAAAACTTTGTTTCATGCACAAAATTATTGACAATACTGTGTAAAATTACTTTCGAGCTGTGTGTAAAGGAAGGTATATATGAAACATAAATGAATTTCATGTTTAGACTTGAGTCCCATCCCCAAGAAATATCATTTTATATATGTAAATGTTCCAAAATCTGAAAAAAAGTCTGAAATCTGAAATAGTTCTGGTCCCAAGCAGTTCAGATAAAGAACACTCAACCTGTTTTTCGTTTTTGTGTGTGTGTGTTTTGAGACAGGATCTTGCTGTCACCCAGGCTGGAGTGCAGTGGTGTGATTGTAGCTCACTGCAGCCTCCCTCTCTTGGGCTCAGTGCTGCTCCCACCTCAGCTTCCTGAGTGGCTGGGACTATAGGGATGTGCCACCATGCCCGGTTATGTTACCCAGGCTGGTCTCAAACTCCTGGGCTCAAGCAACCCTCCTACCTTGGCCTCCCGAAGTACTGGGATTACAGGCATAAGCCACTGCACCCGGCCTCAATCTGTATTTTAAAATCAACATAGTACACATGTAGTAGGAAGGGGAAGTTTAGTAGAGTGGAAAGTACAGTAAACTGGGAATCAGTAGACCCAGCTTCTAGTCTTTCTTTCATTACTAACTTACCATGTCACATTGGGCAAATTCCTTTAGTTCTGTGTGACTCAGTTTCCTAATACCTGTAGTACAGATAACACTTTCTTCTATGCAGTGAAACTCAAATGAAATACTAAATGAAAAGATATTGCAAACTAGAAAGCACCATGCATATATAAGGGATTATTATTATTATTATTACTGACACTAAAAAGTAAACTGGAGAACCTTTTCCCCTGATAGAAAAATTTACATCTTGGAAATTATGAGATTACACCTAAAGCCTTAGTTCAGTCTTTGATTATTTCTTTCCAATTTAAAGCACTCAAGACCATTTCACACATGCAGCACTTTTCATAAATTAGGCTGTAAATTATATTTGTTATTTAAACCTGTAAACCTCAAATCCTTTTTGGAACAAACTATTTTTTTTAAAAAAAGTAATGTATATTTGGAAATCATATTTGAAGGTTAGTAAAAATTTTGATGTATATGTTTATAGTTCGTAACTACATTATCTGCATGACCTTGAAAATGATATTGACCCTTCCTCTCAGAGTCTCGGATTTGCTGTATTTAAAATGAAGAGTTGAGTTTAGGATTTTAAAGAAACCCAACTGGAACAATTCTTGGATTATTAAGTTCCCTTCTAGCTCTTAAATTCTATGATTTTATGATCCATATCTCACAATACCCAAGACATTTCTTTTGTGTTATTTTTGAAGTATCATACAAGTGGTTTTGAGGCATATGTTAAAATATAGTAATTTTAAAATGATGACACAAATCATATTTTGTAGATGGTCATAAACCTCAGTAAGATTTATAAAACTTCTAGAAAACCTTAGCTAGAAGAGGACTCCAAAGTGCTCAGTCATGCCAATAATCACTGCTACTCTCTTTCTATTTTTTGTCTCTCGACCTATAGGAAGCAGTATCTTTGTTTTTCAAAACCAAACACATGCTTTTATAACAAACCTGGTAAAATATAAGCCAGGTCATGCACTCCTTTGCTTAAAATCCCCCAGTGGCTCCCCTTTTCACTCTCAAAGCTGAAATTAAAGTTCTAGGGCTCCTTCTGGTCCCCATGGCACATTGCTGTGGATAAGACATGAGCACTCCTTGCTCTTGGTGGAAGCAGCCCGAAACTAGGGTACGTGGGCAGGGGAGTGGAGCACAGGCTGGATTTCAGCCTTGATTCACTTGATTGCTTAGGTGCTTTGTCCACTGCACAACTGTTTACAGAAGCTCTGAAGAGTCTCTCTAATGCCTCAGATGACCTTCCCTTGTTCCCTCACCTTTTCCTTCCCTGACCTCACTTCCTACTCTTCTTCTCACTCCTCTGCAGTCACACTGGCCTCCTTGCCATTCTTGGAGCACCAGGCATGCCCATGCCTCAGGGCATTTGCATGTGGTGGAGACCAGGTATACCCTTCTAGACAGCCACAGGACTTGCTTCTTCACCTCCTTTCAGGTCTTCACTCAAACACCATCCTCTCAGTGAAACTTAAGCCCAGTCAGCTTCTCTGAAATTACAACCCATCCTCTCACCTTGTCTCCTTTCCCTGCTTTATTTTTCTTCATATCAGCCATCACCACCTATTCATAAAGCTTTACTTATTTATCATGTTTGTGTCTTCCCAGTTAGAATTTAAGTTTCATGACAGCCTGGATTTTGGGGAGCCTGTTTTGTTTATTCCTTTATTCCCAGAGACTGGAATAGTGCCAGATATATAGGAGGTGTCCATAGGATACTCAATGCATATTTATTGAATAAAGGAATAAATAGAGGACAGGTGTGGTGGCTCGTGCCTGTGATCCTAGCACTTTGGAAGGCTGAGGCAGCAGGAGTGCTTGAGCCCAGGCATTTGAGATCATCCCGGGAAACATAGTGAGACGCGTATCTGCAAAATAGAAAAAAATTAACTGGGCTCAGTGGTGTGCACCTGTAGTCCCAGCTACTTGGCAGGCTGAGGTGGCAGGATCACTTGAGCCCAAGAGACAGAGGCTGCAGTGAGCCACGATCATGTCACTGTATTCCAGCCTGGGTGACAGAGCGAGAACCTGTCTTAAAAAAAAGAATAAATGCTTGCTGAATGAATGCATGAATGAATGAATGAATAACAGTATACATTACATTATATTGTGATGGTTTGTTCCTTGAGAATAGGAATTGCATCTTACTCAAGTTTGCATGTCACTACCCACTTCCCAGATTTAGCAGACTTTATGTCTTAGTGAATGCTCGCTGAATAAATGTATGGAACAAGTTATACCTTTAACCAAAGCTTCTCTCTTCAAAGTTGAAACAATTGAACGAAACTGTGGGTGAGTTTTATCTCCCAGGGAAAGAGCATAGGCAGAAATGGCCAATGTAAAGGTGCTCTGGGCTGGCAGTGTATTTTCAAGCAGAAAGGTGTCAGCTTTAATTAGAGCTGTGTTGATTTTCTGGAAACAAGAGAAGATACTTCAGTTTCTATGTCAAGCAACCACCTATCAAGTGATATGAACTACCCTCAGATCCCACTATCCTGGAGCAAGGAAGATGGGGGTGAAAAGAGGACTGACCTAATGGAAACGGATGGCTTCTCAGTGAAGCAAATCCCTCCGAGAGAAGGAGCAGAGCATAATCTTGGAAGGGACAATGAGGTTGTCCAAATCAGGTTAAGCTTTTTGCCTCTGAATTCTCACCTTCCTTTTAGAGGTTTTGTGCCTTTAGTTTCTGATTACACCATCAGACCTAGTCTCCAGGAAGAAAAGCCACCAAGCATAGACACAAGTTGTTTTTTTTTTGAGAGGAAGTCTCACTGTCACCCAGGCTGGGGTGCAGTGGTGCGATCTCGGCTCACTGCAAGCTCCGCCTCCCGGGTTCACGCCATTCTCCTGTCTCAGGCGCCCTCCACCACGCCCGGCTAATTTTTTTGTATTTTTAGTAGAGACGGGGTTTCATCGTGTTCGCCAGGATGGTCTCGATCTGCTGACCTTGTGATCCACCCGCTTCGGCCTCCCAAAGTGCTGGGATTACAGGCGTGAGCCACCGCGCCCAGCCCATAGACACAACTTTTATCGTTCCCTCTCAGTGTAGTTGCAACAGGCACACAGGTTCAAGAGGAGTTATACTTAAAAAAAGTAAAATAAGTAGCAGAAAGAAATCCAAACGGCCAAAATACTTTTAGATCCTAAGAATGCCTGGGTAAATGGTCTCGATCACCAGTCCCGACACCACCAAAATGGTTGTGTTGGACAAGTGGGCCAGGAGAAAGCCTACTGCAATGCTGCTAACATCCTGCCTGGCTCCTTCTCTCCCAGCTCCACATGCATCTCTCACCCATGGCACTAGGTGCCAACTGGTCCTCTAGGCCCCTGGGAACTAGTCTTCATTGATTATTTTGTCTTGTTAAGCTTTTGAAACAAACTGAAAACAAATGGTTTTGTTTTGTGATTCCAGTTTTGCAAATCCACTTGAGATTTTCCATGTCAACCTTGGAAATATTCTATGTTGATTCACTTAGGTGGCTCATCACTTTTCTCCCCTGTTTCCAAGCAAATGTTGTTTGGAAGGATTTGGAGGATACGCATTTGCTGTTGTGTATCCTCAGTACTTGCACAATCCAGAGTGCTTTCACTATAGGACAACGATAACATATATAAAGCAGGATTTCGCAAAGATAAGACAGAGAAGCTGGGAGCACTGGATCATTCTCCCATCACAGTTCCAGCTATCAGTTTTATACCCAGCTCTACAATTTATTAGCCTGTGACACTGGGCAATTGAATTCACCTTACAGTCCTCAGCTTTCTCAACTGTCGATGAGTAGGTTGGACTAGGTGGTTTCTAATATCTATCATTGCTCTGAAATCTTTCAATTCTGGAGTGTAAGTTATTTTCAAGTAATTGGAAAGAAGGAAAAGAAGCTTTTGAAACTAAGGGTCTTCTGATTGGTGGCCCCTCCAGTACATGTTACAGAAATAGATGATGGGTATGAGAGAAAGAAAACTCTTACTTACCACCAGGGGGCATATATCAAAAGCCTTTCTAATTCCAATCACAGTAAAGGCTGTAAGATATAAGCTGTTCTCTCGGGCTTCAACAGGCAAGGTACCCTAAAAAGAAGCAATGTTTTAAAAGGAGAGTGAAATGGTGTCTTTAAAGTGAAATGACCTGGTTCTACTCGGTGGGGTTTTTTGTTTGTTTTGTTTTTGAGATGGAGTCTCACTCTGTCACCCAGTTTGGAGTGCGATGGCGTGATCTCAGCTCACTGCAACCTCCATCTCCCCAGTTCAAGCTATCCTCTGGCCTCAGCCTTCTGAATAGCTGGTACTACAGGCGCGCACCACCACGCCCAGCTAATTTTTGTATTTTTAGTAGAGATGGGGTTTCACCATTTTGATCAGGCTGGTTTTGAACTCCTGACCTCATGATCTGCCCGCCTTGGCCTCCGAAAGTGCTGGAATTACAGGTATGAGACATCGCGCCTGGCCTCTACTCTGTGTTTTAAGCCTTATCTCCCACTTTTTCCCTTCCTGCTTCTCATTTCTCAATAAGCCCTGGGTCTATCTCGCTTGAGTGCTTTCACTTGCCCATCTCCCTCCACCCTGTTAAATGAGAGGTCTAAGATATCACTTCTCTGATCTCTAGTGAACTGTCTGAAGATCGCTTCACTTCAGATATTATGGGAAGATCTTTGTATTTTTTGCTTGTTCACAAAAGGAATTTCTTGTAGAATTACAGTTTTTTTCCTTCTTCTTCTTCATCCTCCCATAATCGGATGAGAGTAAAACTCAAACTGTAAATAAAACTATTGCTAATTTTTGCATTTGGTTTCCTTACCTGTAATTTTATTGGTTGATACTGTGAGTTTTCCTTGAAAGATCCATTATCTAATTGATAATTCTCAACCAGCCACAATAAAGAATTACATATTGAATTTTGGTTCTGTTCTACATATTTATGTACTTGTCCAAGTACTCTTAAAGCAAAAGCTGTTAACCTTTAAGACAAAATAAAATAAATAAATATTTAGAACACTGAATCCCTTTTGGCTTTCAATTAGTTTATACAACTTTATTCTTTACAAGAAAATAACATTTTAAAACACACAATTTCAAAGTAAGTCACCATTTTACAAAGGAAGGGAAGATTTTTGGAATACCTCCAAAACATTCGGTAAACAAATGTGAACAGCACATCTTCTGTGATTACAACATTGTTAGCTAGCACACAAGCTAAAAATTGATTCCTGATAAAAGAATTACACTCTAAAGTTAAAGATAACAGAGATAAAATAAATAGTTTTTGAGTCAAGGCATTGACCCATGAACATGAGGCATGAAAATCATATAATTCTAGATTGCAAAATCTGTACATGCCATGGAATCTAAATTCCTATCTGAGCCCCCAAGTCCCCTTTCCCAATATCCCTGGAATGTTTATCTCACTTGTCTTTGAGTGCTGCCATTGACACATAACTTACTACCCCACAGGAAATTTTAATGATCATTATTACTTAGTCAAAAAGCAAATTCAAGTCTCTACTAACACCCATCGAGTATCAGAGAGGATTGGGCTCATCCCCCCATAACATCTCTTCACTCTCTCAGTCGCCCAGGAGTCCCCATTCCCCAGGGCCTCAGATGTCTGAGACTCAGACCACTTTACTCGCTCTCCCACTTCCCCTCACTTAAAAAATTTGTGTTTCTTTTTCATTTTCATTTTTAAAATGTATTTTAAGCATTTTTAAAGAGGTAAAACCCTCACATGATTCAAAAATCCAAAAGTGAAGCCTGGGTATCATAGTGAGACCTTGTCTCTACAAAAAATGCAAAACATTAGACAGACATGGTGGCATGCACCTATAGTCTCAGCTACTTGGGAGGCTAAGGTGGGAGGATTACTTGAGCCTAAGAGGTAGAGGCTGCAGTAAACTGAGATTGTGCCACTGCATCCAGCCTGAATGACAGAGACCTTTTCCAAAAAAACGAAAAAAACCCAAAAGCACAAAGGGATATATAATGAAAAGTCCCCTTCTAGCAGTCCCTGTCCCCCTCCACCTCCCAACAGAAGATGACCATTGTTTCTTGTACATTCTTCCAAATAGTAGATACAAAAATATAGCCTTCCCATCTACCTTTCCATCCCAACCACACCAAAACAGTGGGAGAATGTTTACATTATCCTGTACTTGGCTTCTTTTCTATTTAGTAATATGCCTTAGAGATCTAGATTAATATATAAAATTTCCTCGTTCTTTTACAAGTGATTTTATACATTAAATTATAGTATTTTGGTACAGATGCACCAAAGCTATTTAAGCCATTTCCCTTTCTGTAGACATTTAGGTTGTTCTCAGTCTTTGCTCTAATTGCTTTAATTATTTTTAAAATTATTGTTTTGATATTAATTGAACTTGCCCCTCCACAACTAGGGGCCTTTTCCTAATTCTTTCTCTAAAAACATTAGAAACTTATTTTCTATTCTATTGACTTTTAGGAGGTAAGAATTGAGAATTCTCTTTTTAATCCCCTCACACTGCTCTCAAGGAGGAGAAATACTTCTATGGATTGCTCAGGTTCAAGGACAGTCACATTTTCAAAGATTGGCCCACATTTTATATTGGGTCTCTTTTGGGATTTTGGCTTTTGGAAGTCTCTCTTCTTTTAGCAGGCTAGAAAGGTATATGAGTGCCGTTATGCGGCCAGGCTGCCTCTCCACTTATCTATACAGCCAGGCTGCCTCTCCACTTGTCTATTTGGCCCATGATATACCCTCCCCGTACTTTAGTTACATATTTGAAAAAAGGCAATGGCAATAAATAGAAACAATGAACTCATCCTTTGGGATCAATTATAAAGATTAAATATATGAACATACTTAAAATAGTTCTGGATTATAGTAAGTATTCAATAGGTATAAGCTCTTACTCTCTTTTTTTTTTTTTTCTTCAGACGGACTCTCGCTCTATTGCCCATGCTGGAGTGTAATGGCACAATCTTGGCTCCCTGCAACTTCCGCCTCCCAGGTTCAAGTGATTCTCCTGCCTCAGCCTCCTAAGTAGGTGGGACTACAGGCACGTGCCACCATGGCCCAGCTAATTTTTGTATTTTTAGTAGAGACAGGGTTTCACCATGTTGGCTAGGCTGATCTCGAACTCCTGACCTCAGGTGATCCACCCGCCTCAGCCTCCCAAAGTGCTGGGATTATAGGTGTGAGCCACTGTGCCCGGCTTTTATAAGCTCTTATTCTTATCTCTCTTTCTCTTTGGTACTCTTGGGTGTCTCGGCCCTAGAGTCCCTAAAGGTAAAGCAAATACAACTTCTCTAGCTTTTTGCATTCTCCTCTTCCCACTGACCTGTCCCTTGGAGACTGCCCTGAAATTCAAATTTTAAGTGTGACTTGGAGGAAAAAAGTAAGCTATTTGATTTGCTTTTGTTCCAGACCCTAGGCTACCTCTATAAGTTCTTAATACGGTCTAGTTTAGTTCCTCATGTTTTACAGTAGGGTCTGGGACTAAACATTTAGAGTAGAAAAGAATTTTTTAGTCACCTTGAAGAGAAATCTGGCAAAATCTGATAAAACTGTAAATATGCATTCCTCATGTTCCAGCAATTCTATCTCCTGGGATATACCCTAGAGAAACTCTCAACATGTGCACAAAGAGACATATGAAGATGTTCGTTATCACATTGTTTGTAATATTAAAATTTGGAAATGGTTGTCCGTCAAGATACGAATGGATAAAGAATATATACTATGTGATATATTTGTAAAATAAAATGCTGCATGGCAATGAAAAAGAGTGAGTTATATTTACTTATACTACTATATCTAAAATAACTAAAAAGTATTAAAAGAAAAAGATAAGTTACAGAATGATAGGTATACTAGTTATAATCATTTAGAAATACAAAAAGGGACTGTGAAGCCATCACTTCATTTTGGAAGCAAGTGACCATTCTTTCTTTTACCATGCTTAACTTTCTTAAACAGTGCTTGCTTAAGAATTCCAGGAACTAGCCATGAGATAAAAATCAAGGTTGCGAAGTGTCCCCTGAAGAAGAAAAACACTGAACAGTTAATCTACAAACCTGTTCCAGTCTAGCTGACCACTAGATGGCCCATTACTCAAGATAATAATCAGAACAAGACATGCTGACGTGCATGTAGCTAACTCCTGCACATAGTTTTCCAAGCCCCTTCCCCTTTAAAATCCCTCTGGCCAGCCTAGGGCATTTGGGATAGTTTCATGACTCCAGTCTGCATCTCCTCAGGTTGCTGGCTTTTGTATTAACCTGCTTTTCCTCCCACCAATCCTAGTCTCGAGTTTGGCATCTGAGCAGTGAGCAGCCAAACTGGAGTTAAGTTACATCTATATGATTTAATGTATATATATATTATATAAAATATTTAAAATGTTATGGAAAGATGCATAAACTCATGATAGTGAATGCCCTTGGGGGAAAGAAACAGAAATAAGATGAAGGTTTGTAGTTAAAGAGAAAACTTCAATATCCATAATTTTTTTTTTAAAGGTGAATACAAAAAATGTTCATAGTCATCAATTTAGGGTTTTGTTAATATGAATGATATTTGCACTTTAAAAAATCTTCTTTATATTTCTCAAGAAAAGTTTGAGGGTATTTAGGTGCTGGACATTTTCTTCTATGTCTATTATTTCTTTCAAGGAACTTACGGAGTTGGGTCTATGTTTCAGTCTTGCCCCAAACTCTTGAAAGTCTCTAAGAGTTTACTGAGAGGCTGTTGCACCTTCCTGTGGGGCTTTCTGCTCTCCAGGCATCTATTTCCCAGGTCCTGCTGTGTCAGTTTCCAGTCTTCATTGACACTCACTCCCACTCCTGCATCCTGGGTTATCCTTTGGTTGGTGTACTGCAGGGGTCTATGAGCCTTTTATTAGTTTTTTATATTTTTAATGTTTTATTAAAGACAAGGTCTCCTTATATTACTCAGACTGGTCTTGAACTCCCGTGCTCAAGCCATCCTCCTGCTTCAGCCTCCCAAAGTGCTAGAATTATAGGTGTGAGCCACTGCACCTGGCCCTGTGTGTCTTTTAAAGTGTGTCACCCACACAAGGTCAGGCCTAATTCTAAGGTATAATCTATGGAACTTGGTAGCTGATCAGAGATAAAGCCAAAAGGAAAGGAAGGAATCAAAAACCAACTGATGATTCTGACTTGATCAACGGGGGACAAAGGGCAGGGTATTGTTGTGCACTGAGTAAAGAAACAGAGCCGGGCACGGTGGCTCACACCTGTAATCCCAGCACTTTGGGAGGCCAAGGTGGGTGGATCATCTGAGGTCAGGAGTTTGAGACCAGCCTCAACATGGAGAAACTCCGTCTCTATTAAATACAAAATTAGCCAGGCGTGGTGGTGCATGCCTGTAATCCCAGCTACTCGGGAGACTGAGGCAGAAGAATTGCTTGAACTTGGGAGGCAGAGGTTGCGGTGAGCTGAGATCGCACCATTGCACTTTAGCCTGGGCAACAAGAGCGAAACTCCGTCCCAAAAAAAAAAAAAAAAAAAAAAAAAAAGAAACAGAGAAGTGTATTTGAGGGAGAAAATAATGAAATTGACACATATTGTGCTTGAAGAACCTTTGGCTCCTGGAAACCTAGAAATGTGGATCTAGACATTTCCTACCTTCTTAGGAAAGAAGTTAGGCCTTGAAACATTGATTAGGAGGCCATTGGCCTAGATGTTATGGAAGTCATGGGCAAAAATGAGATTGTACCAAGAGAGATTACAGAAAATAAGAGGGCCAAAGATAAAATTCTGGGAAATTTCAGTAGCTAAAGAAAACAAATTGGCCAGGTGCGGTGGCTCAAGACTGTAATCCCAGCACTTTGGGAGGCTGAGGTGGGTGGATCACGAGGTCAGGAGATCGAGACCTTCCTGGCCAACATGGTGAAACCCCATCTCTATTAAAAATACAAAAATTAGCCAGGCGTGATGGTGCATGCCTGTAATCCCAGCTCTCAGGAGGCTGAGCCAGGAGAATCGCTTGAACCCGGGAGGCGGAGGTTGTAGTGAGCTGAGATTGTGCCACTGTACTCCAGCCTGGGGACAGAGCAAGACTCTGTCTCGAAAAAAAAAAAAGAAAAGAAAAAAATAAAATTAAAGTATTCTAGGTTGTAAACTCCTTAAATACATTTCATATAGAACCTACAGGCCGGGCGCGGTGGCTCAAGCCTGTAATCCCAGCACTTTGGGAGGCCGAGACGGGCGGATCACGAGGTCAGGAGATTGAGACCATCCTGGCTAACATGGTGAAACCCCGTCTCTACTAAAAAAAAAATACAAAAAAAAAATAGCCGGGTGAGGTGGTGGGCACCTGTAGACCCAGCTACTCAGGAGGCTGAGGCAGGAGAATGGTGTAAACCCAGGAGGCGGAGCTTGCAGTGAGCTGAGATCCGGCCACTGCACTCCAGGCTGGGCGACAGAGTGAGTCTCCATCTCAAAAAAAAAAAAAAAAAAAAAGAACCTACAAAACAGCTGGCACACCACTTTTATTAAATAATTTTGTCATAGCACGATGGTTACTTCGTTTTTTTTCTTTGAGACAGAGTCTCACTCTGTCACCCAGGCTGCAGTGCAGTGGTGTGATCTCGGCTTACTGTAACCCTCGCCTCCTGGGTTTAAGTGATTCTCCTTCCTCAGCCTCCTGAGTAGCTGGGACTACAGGCACTTGCCACTATGCCCAGCTAATTTTTGTATTTTTGTAATTTTAAGGGTCTGCCTGCCTTGGCCTCCCAAAGTGCTGGGATTACAGGCATGAGCCACCATGCCCAGCCAGTATTTTTTGAAAATAGACTGCCATATGGACTCTTAATTAATTCATACTATCTTTCCCTCAAATCATCAGAATTTTGGAAGTCATGTTTCATTGAATAAATACTTATTGAGCATCTATTGTGTGCCAGGTAGGTACCAGGCACCAGGGATACTTAGGACTTCCCACATGGAGCTTACATTCCAGTGGGGGAGATAATCAATAGTGTAATAAGCAAGAACATTAGTAATCACGCTGAGGAGAAAAGAAATGATATGAGGTGTTGGAAGGGGAGTGGGTTGCAATTTTAGACATTATGATATAGCAGAGGCCTCCTTGAGGTGACATTTGGTAAAGACCTGACGGAAATATGAGAGCCAGTCATGCTGATACCTAAGGAGGAGTATTCCAGACTGGGAAAACAGTTCAAAGGCCCTGAGGTGGAAGCATGCCTGGTATGTTTGAGGAAGGCCAGTGGGGCTGAATTGGAGGGAAAGAGAGTATAGGAGATAAAGGAGGAGACATGAGGTGGAGCTAGATCATATAGAGCTTTTGTAAATCACAATAAAAATTTTGGTTTTTACTCTGGGTAAGATGGGAAGCTCCTAAATGGTTCAGAGTGGCATGATCTAACATATGTTTTAACAAGGTCACTTCAGTTGCTGTGTTGAGTATAGACTGAAGAGGATCAAGGGCTGAACCCAGACGACTAAGGGAGACTAGTGCAAGAATCCAGGTGGGAGAGGAAGGTGTCCTGGAACAGGATGGTGTGGTGGAGTTGGTGAGAAGTAGTCAAATTCAGGATATATTTTGAGTCCGTATCTGCTGGATCAGATGTGAATTGTAAGAGAAACAGAGGAGTGAAGGATGACGAGGCTTTTAGCCTGAGCAACTGGAGGAATGGAGTTTCCATTGTGATTATTATTCTTTAGTTAATTAACCACTATATGAAAATGCAATTCAAAATCTTCTACTTACCAAGTGCTAGCACTGCCACCCTTCCACACGCTGTAAGAATAGTCAGCATTTCTGTAGGACATAATGCTCACCAACCCTAAGAGGCACAAGAAAAAGAACACAGTGCTTCACAGACCTCCCTTTCTACTCAAAAAACACTGTATCAGCCCCTGAGAATGGTAAGCTTCCTTTGGTGTTGGGCAGCAAGCATATGCTCTGTGGCCAGCACTGAACTTCTCAAAGGAAGCATATGAATTGCCTGAATTGGGAATTATCAAGTAGAACATTCTGATCTCATTCAAAAAGGAAGGAAGTGTTCTGTAGTTTGGAATGCAGGTGCCTTGTGTCTCATCCAGGCATTTTGGTAAGTTAAGCCAAAATGCTACAGAAATAATATTTATTTATATAGTAGAGTGCATCTCCTGATGTTTTTTGCTAAAATTCTCTTATAAAGTTTTCTATAATTCACAACTTAAATATTAGTTTAATACAAATATTAGTTTAAAATCACACAATTTTTATGTGAAATACATTTTTTTTTTTTTACCTTCTTTTAATTTTTTCTTCAGGTTCCGCTTTTCAATTAATGGGTCTGAATGAAAAATATTCCAATGATTTCCTGTTTCCAGGTAGTGAAAAACATAGAATACTGGGACAATGCTCATCAGCTCGGCCTCTGCACTCCCTTTGGGGAGGTGGGTTAGGATATTGACGCCTTCCTGACTTAGAACTGCAGACAAGATCTCACCTACAAGCAGTCCTGAAACAAAAAAGATCAAAGTAGACACACCGCTTTTTATTCACTTCTTTTTCTTTTTCTGTTTTTTTGAGACGGAGGCTCGCTGTGTCTCCCAGGCTGGAGTGCAGTGGCGCGATCTCCAACCACTGCAAGCTCCGCCTCCCGGGTTCACGCCATTCTCTTGCCTCAGCCTCCCGAGTAGCTGGTACTACAGGCGCCCGCCACCATGGCCAGCTAATTTTTTGTATTTTTGGTAGAGATGGGGTTTCACTGTGTTCACCAGGATGGTCTCGATCTGCTGACCTCGTGATCCACCCGCCTCGCCTCCCAAAGTGCTGGGATTACAGGCGTGAGCCACCGTGCCCAGCCTTTATTAAATTCTAACAGTATGTTCTCAAGAGAGAAGAATAATCATCTAGAGATGGTTATTCCCTTTTTATCTAGGCAGTTGACTTGCTTCTCAGAAACGGGGTGAGAAAAAAAGATCTGGTTAGGAACATGAATATGAAAGAAACAAACAAAAATAAAGACTTTAAAGATCACTAAAACATGGTGGTAGGTAATGTAATACAGTGGACTGATTGCTGCAAGAGAACATGGCAAATTAGTTGTCATTCAACCTGATAGCTTTAGACATCATAAACCATATTTACCAATTCCTTCCAGGAAGCAAAGCAACGAGCCTGAACAGGGAGTGCTTGATGTGACTCTGTCTATAACTCACTGTGCAACCTTGGACATGCCACTTTCTTTTATATCCAACAACAGGGCTGCACATGATCAAAAAGATCCTTTCCAGTACTAGCATTTTGTGATTCTAGGGTTTTATCTGAGATAAAATGTAGTCAGGACATTCTATCATTCAGTAACATGTTATTGAATTGTAAAGCCTGGAGACTAGGGAAAACCTAGTCACTTGTGCAAATATCACTTCTGCAAATGTATCCGAGGGGAGGAGAACCCCTGCTATGGTTTGAATGTATCTGTCTCTCCAAAATTCATATACTGAAGCCTAATTGCCAAGGTGATAGTTTTAGAAGGTGGGGCTTTTTGAGAGGTGATTAGGTTATGATGGCTCCGCCCTAATGAGTGGGATTAATAATCTTATAGATGAGGTGTGAGGAAGTCGTTCACCCCTTTTTGCCCTTTTGCCTTTCCACTTTCTGCCACAGGAGGATACAGCAACATATGTCCTCATGGAAACAGACAGTGGCCCTTGCCAAACACCCAGTCTCTTGGTGCCTTGATCTTGGATTTCCCAGCCTCCCGAACTGTGAGAAATAAATTTCTATTATGTATAAATTTTGTTATTTTGTTATGGCAGCATAAATGGACTAAGACAACCCCTCTGGGACCAGTACTTCAGCAGAGCAGTGCTGTTCTCTCTAGGCCATGTCCAGGCCATAGGCCTTCTCTGGAGCAGGACTGGCCACTAAGACCATGGAAAGTTCTTTAAGTCTAGAAGCAACTGGACCCCCATTTTGGAGACATCTTTGAGACACTGACAGTCCCTACCCTCCAATGGAGGAGAATGAATCTCCATGTAAATCAGGCAGTTGGAAGAAGATAGTGGGAAAAGTGATCAAAGGTTTGAAAGTGGGGGGTGGGTAGGGGTGGAGCACTCCTAAAGGTAGATTTGTGTGTGCTACTGAACACAGAAGTGGAGAAACAGAATAATCATGAGGATATTTGATTTTTGTTTGAAGCACCAAGTGAAGTGAGAACTAAAAATGGCGTTGTTAATTTACCTTTTACACTCAAAATCCTTTTGATTTCTGTTTTGGGGACCAAATCTAATGGTATCCTGTATGGGAACTCCTTTCGTCTGCTAATGGTACCTGTAATTTAGAAAATTTGGATTTATACAGAGTTTCCAGGGGAAGACTATTTGCAGATTATTTACAATGTATCACTTTCAAAGAATTTTTCAAAATAAAAGACTTATAATTAGACTATTAAAATTTTAAAAGAAAGTTAACAGTCATCAAGGACTTTAATCAAATCCTAGGCTTGTATAATCTTATTAAACAAAGCATTAAATTTGGCTGTAAGCTTCCTGGTCATTATAAGATGTGAAATAAGTAGGTTATATAAATCTTATTCACCAGCAAAATATAGCATGCCAGCTTGCCCAAGAGAGAAAACTGTTCCTGGAACTGAAAGCTAAGAATAACCAACATGTAATTTCTTAATCAACTGTATATTGAACATAAGCTCCACAGGGAAGTATGACCTGAAATTCTTTCCACCTTCCCTTCCCAGTCTAGTTTTGATACTTTTTAATCTATGAGCAAAACAACAGAGTTTTAGCATACTGGTATCAGATAATTTTTCTACCGTAATCAATGGTTTATGTCCAAAAAAGGTAACATTGATCATTCCACTGATAGAGTACCAAGCATGCTACTAAGCTCTTTAAATGAATTATTGCATTCGATTCTCACAACAATCCTCTACGTTAGGTCTATTTTCGTTATTTTAATTTTATAGATGAGGAAATTGAGGCTTAGAAAGTGTTGCGTTCAAGGTCCCAGAACTAGTACAAGTGGAGCTGCAATCTGAACTCTGGAAGTTTTGCTGCAGAGCCCACACTAGTCACCACAAAGAGAATCCACCTCCCATTGTCCTGCGAAGAAAGCGCTTTGAGGGCAAGGATCATTTCTCATTCCAGCTGTAGTCACAGCACTTAGCACAGACCCTGGCATATGGAAGATGATAAAGAAAAGTGAGTCACATTTTACAATGTAATGGACAAGCCACATGGCTTTCCTAAAAATGCAGGAGCATTCCTCATAAAACTTCTTTCTTCATTAACCCTTGATAAATGCGGAGGATATATCAAAATAAAACTCAGTGAAGACATTTAAGAGGTTTGCAGTTTGAGTGAAAGAGCATGAAGTTCCAAAACACCTTACTATGTATGTAGCACTGGGCAAGATACAACCTTTCTTAGCCTCAATTTGTTAATCAGTTAAATAGAGTTAACAGTATTTTCCTCAAAGGATTTTTGTGGGATAAAATAATATAGACAAAGAACCTGGCATACAATTCATGCTCAATATATGATACTTATTACAGATAGCCTTCAGATTATCTAGATTTGCTCCTTCACCATTTTCTCCATTGAAACATGCTATTGACTATTTCAATTCCATTGGCAACTCTACTACCAGGTGGAAAAGGTTAAAAAGAAAGTTAAAACTAAGAGAAGTTAATTTTACTCCTTGTCTGTGGTCACGAATAAAAGACCCATCAAGACATCACATAAAAAGGCAGGTTCCAGACAGATTAAAACATTTTAAAGTCAAATCTATAAAATTAACAGAATAAAATATCCAGCAATATCTTTGTGAACTAAGAGTACAGAAAGACCTCTTAAAGATTACTTCAAAAATATATAACCATAAGATGAAATTATGATGGATTTGACTACATCAGAATAAAGAATTCCTTTTCAAAACCCATGAAGGCTTGTTGTTGCTCAAAGAGGTATATCAGAAATAAAATCAAGAAGAAATTTTAAAAAGATAACCCAAATGGAAAATTTAAAAATGTGCAAAAGATATGAATAGGCAATTGACAGATGGGAAACCCAAATGGGCAAGTATGTGAAGAAATGCTTAAAATCATTAGTAACCAGAAGAATCCAAATTAAAACAATAATGAGATATTGCTTTATACCCATTAAGAATGCCACATTTTAGAGAGACAAGTGTTGGTGAGGTTGTGGAGAGACGAGAACCCTCATGCACTGCTAATGGAAGTATAACCATTCTGAAGGGCAATATGACAGGACTAAATGGCATTAAATATGTATATACCCTTTGACCCAGCTCCTGGATATACAGTCCAGGTAAATACTAACACGGATTTTTCAAGAGAAATATATTGTATATACAGTGATGGATAAAATGGTGAGGGAACATGTTTTGAAATTCTACGTAAGAAAAATGAATTAAGTATACCTATAACAATAGAGATATTTCTTTAAAGCTAAGCCTTGAGTGTAACAACTTAAGACATAGAATAGGATCTATAGCACAATATTACATATACATATATTAAAAACAAACACACATACAAAACAACATTACCTTTCTGTTCAAAAGTATATAGCAAACACATTTGAGTGGGTACATTTGGAGGAAGGGGAATGGGAATGGGATCGGGGATGTAGGAAAAAATAAAATGAGAGGGGCCTGCCTAAACCAATGAGGATGGGGTGTCAGGAAGTGAGGGAGTGAGAAACTTAACTCTCTGCATTTGAGATATGAGAAGAGTTGGGAGAAAAGGGCTTATCAGGGACAGAAAGCAGAAACTAAAAACTAGAGCTAGTCTTAAGCATTGATTCTCTGTGTTTAGTCTTTTTTAAAGCTGGTGTCACACAATTTTAATTACTATATACAGTTTGTTCTCCTTCATTGATATATTTTTTCAGATTTCCTTTAACATTATTGTCCATTTATTTTTCCAAATACATTTTAGTGTTTTTTTTAAAAATTTTAACTGAACCCTGTAAAGTATCATACTTGTATAGCGATTTCAATATATAAATATTAGAAGTAGGCCGGGCACAGTGGCCCACGCCTGTAGTCCCAGCATTTTGGGAGGTCAAGGCTGGTGGATCACTTGAAGTAAGGAGTTCCAGACCAGCCTGGCCAACATGGTGAAACCCTGTCTCTACTAAAATATAAAAATTAGCCGGGCATGGTGGTGAGTGCTTGTAATCCCAGCTACTCCAGAGGCTGAGGCAGAAGAATCGCTTGAAATCAGGAGGTAGAGGTTCCAGTGAGCTGACATGGCGCCACTGCACTCCAGCTTGGGCAACAGAGCGAGACCTTGTCCCCCCGCCCGGCAAAAAAAAAAAAATTAGAAGTATTTAATAAAATATCTGAAATAAGCTGAACAGAATTTTTATCTTTTCTCTCTTTAGCTCGCTAGAAATCAGGAAAGCTGCCTAAATCTAAGTTTCCTAAAATGTTAAGGGAAAAAAGTCATATGAGAAGATTGGAAAGAGGCATAGATTTTTGTTTTTAACTCAGATTTTCTCTAGAGAGATTTATTCCCAGATAAAAGATTTTTCCTATCCTATGGTCTTGATGTTCACACCTAGATGAGTGAGACAAGACTACTTTGGAAAATTGTTTGCAATAATGTCAGTATAGGAAGCATCTGTGGTGAAAAAAAAAAAAAGAGAGAAGCCAAGGACACAGTGGCTTTTGAGGCTTGATATAATTGCATGAGGCTAAAACCTTCAAAACTTGTAGTATCTCTACCCATAGATCATTCATAATGAGCAGGCTAGGAGGAGGTCTGTGAGAAGGAAAAATTGGAGAAACAAGTAAGCATGTGGACACATGTACCTAGATGGATTTTTCTTTTTACTACTCTACTGAAATAACACTCCTCAGTTCATGATACTCAGCTGAATTAAAGTGTAAAGGGTATTAATTCTTTGCTTTCCCAGAGGAAAGACACTGATGATAGTGATCATGATCTGTAAGTAAATTTTTCCTCATTGCTATATCGCTGAAATAAAACAAAAATTATTGATACAACATTAAGATAAATTGTAAGCATTTCATAAGGACTACAGTAATCTGTCTTCTTTAGTTGAAAAGAGAAGAATGGCCACATCCTAAATTCCATAAATACATGTATATGTATTTAGGCCTTAAGTGCTCAAATGTTTGCAAAATTCTAGCTTTGAGAAGATTTGGAATATCTCAGTTGAAGGAAAAGTAGGGAAGCAGGAGCAACGAGGAATGGGTTTGTTAAGTGATTAATCAGCATTATTATCAAATAATAATGCTGTAAATGACTTTCTTAGGTGTTCTTTGGACTGTTGGCTCAACAATAATATATTATAAATTATTATTGTGATGGATAGATAATGAATAATATATAAGGGAAGTCATGCAATTATTACTATTTTGAGGCCTTGCATTCAAAATTAATGGAATTATTATTGTTGTGTCTCAGTCATTCAGATTATAGTGGTTGTACTACAATGCTATCAAGAAAGATAGTGATCTAAGAAGTGGATCTTTTTTTTTTTTTTTTTTGACACAGAGTCTCGCTCTGTCGCCCAAGCTGGAGTGCAGTGGCATGATCTCAGCTCACTGCAATCTCTACCTCCCAGGTTCAGGGGATTCTCCTGCCTCAGCTTCTCAAATAGCTGGGACTACAGGCACCCACCACCATGTCTGGCTAATTTTTGTATTTTTAGTAGAGGCAGGGTTTCACTATGTTGGCCAGGCTGGTCTCAAACTCCTGACCTCAAATGATCCACCCACCTCGGCCTCCCAAAGTGCTAGAATTACAGGTATGAGCCACTGCCCCCAGACAGAAGTGGATACTTTTGATTCTAGACAATTCACATTCTGAAAAATAGTGTTTTACGTTACATACACACTTTAACTTCTAAAGCAAAAGATAACATACAAAATAAAAAATCATTTTGCCTACCATAAATACCCCTAGGATCCAAAGTAACACCAGAATAGCTTTCCCTTTTGACACCTTCTGGCTAAAATAAAGGCAGAAAACATTCAGTTAAAAACATAATTAAGTTTATATAACCTGAATTCCCTGGATCAACTTTTCTGGACCACTTTTCAAACTGAAAAATTATTTTTCTTGGAAAAGGTAAACTATGTATAAATACTATAAATACTTACATGGATATAAGCAGCAATAAGATTTTATGGCTATTTGCATACTGACCAGAGTAAATGCTTAAAAAGAAGTTATTTATAAGCTCAGATAATTGTTCTAAGTGCTTTATATGTATTAACTCATTTAACTTCTAAAAACCTCTATGAGGTTGGTGCTGTTATTACTCCCATTTGACAGATGAGGAGACTGACACACATGGAAATCAAGTAACACTGTCACACTGCTAGGAGGTGATGGAGCCAAGATTCAAGGTCAGGCAGCCTGGCTCCAGAGTCTACATGGAGCCACAATGCAAGGATGCATGGGAATGTGCTTTGCACAGAATAAGACGGTACATGTTTACAGAAGTGAATTTCATAGCTGAAAACAGAACTTAGAGAGTGAAGAACCAGGAAATCCAATCTGTCGTTAACTGGCCATATGACCCTTAGCAAGAATCTCGTCCTTTAAAAAGTACTATTATTTTTAATTGGTAAATCATACTTATATAAAAATATTAATGTTAATAATGAATACAATGAACAGACTGTGGGTAAACTGTACTTTAACAAGTGATACTTTTCTTCTTTTTTCGGCCTGTTTATTTGTTTATACAATGGAAAGTTTTCTAGACCGTAAGTTCTTTAAATTCAAGGGCCATGTCTTATTTATTGTTTTATCTCCAGTTCCTTGCATAATGTCTGGCACATAGATTTCAAGACACATTTTCTTAATGCATTAAAGGGGAAAAAAAAAAGCCTGTGTATCAATTGTACCTGTGTACCGAAAAATGACTTGTACCAATTGTTAAAATTAGATATCTCTGGGTATGGGAATTATTGATGATTTTTATTTATCTGTCGTTTTTCAGTATTTTATATTTTCTACAAGACAAATGTTATTGTTTTATTAAAAATTTTTAAGCACAATTTCAGACGTATAGAAAAATTGCAAGAATAGTACAAAAAACATCTAGAATAACCTCCATCCAGATTCCTTAATGCTTAATGTTTTGTTAAATTTACACTGTTGTTTCCCCTTCCCCCTCTTTCTGTGTCTCTTTTTTGCAATAATTTAAGCATAAGTTATTGAAGTTTCTTTTCTTACCACCACTCGTAATGATTTTACTAAGATTTCTTTTCCAAATGAAGTCTCCAGTGAGAAATTGATGTTCTGAAGGCCAATTTCCAGAGGAAGCACAGTAAAGGTCACCAAGTGATTGGAGGAGCCCTCTACTTTCTGGCGCACACATTTGGAGGACTTTGTGCCCTGATGATCAATGACTGGGCTTTCCGAAGTGCAGATTCCCTCCACAGCAGACATTTTAACACAGAACTGAAATACGAGTGAAGAATTATATCAAAATACTTTTTTTTTTTTTTTTGAGACAGAGTCTTGCTCTGTCGCCCAGGCTGGCGTGCAGCTGCATGATCTCAGCTCACTGCAACCTCTGCCTCCTGGATTCAAGCAATTCTCCTGCCTCAGCTTCCCAAATAGCTGGGATTACAAGCATGCGCTGCCACACCCAGCTAATTTTTGTATTTTTAGTAGAGGCGGGGTTTCTCCATGTTGGCCAGACTGATCTTGAACTTCTGATCTCAGGCGATCCGCCCACCTCATTATATTCCTGCCTATAACGTGCTGGAATTATAGGCATGATGCTGTAATCCATGCCTGGACTTGAAATATTTTATCTCTAACAAAGTTTACCTTAAAATAATCCCTTAGATTTTAAGGCACAGCAGAAAGTTCATTTCAGATTTCCTAACATAGACACACAAGTCGCTGTAGAGTTTAGCAATGCAAAGAGATGTCTAGAAACGTCAACACTGTCTCAGAAACGTCTTACTATTCTTAGACTGTTACCTACTAAATTAGGTACAGAGCTCATGCTATTGTGATAGCACTTATTACTCTGTCTCTTTACATGGTTTGTATTTCAGATAGTGGAAGCCTTAGGCTCAGGTACTTGTTCATTTTCATCTTATTCATTTTTATATCTGGCCTCTGGTATTCAATAAATGTTGGTTTCATCAAAGACTGAAAATTCCCTATATCGGCATTCAAGGCCCTGCCCATTATGCCCCAGCTTACTTTTCTAATTTTATCAGCTTCCCATTTGTACCCCATTTTACAACTAAACTCTGGCTCCAGAAAGACCTGGATTCAAATTTTGGCCTTCCTCTTATTAACTGGTGATGGAAACTGGTTGCATGAACGCTCTAATCCTCCATTTCCTCATCTTTGTAATAGGAATTATAATAGTGCCCACCGACTTCTGGCTCAAATAGCAAACATTTTTCATCTTCCCTCCAAATTCTGGTGAACTGATAGAATTGAGAACTATACCCAAAAGAATAAAGCCATAAAATCAGAATAAATCAAGCAGGTAAACAAGAGAGAGCATCAGCTATTCAACCACTAATTTTGAGGAAGTTCATGAAAATAGAAAGCTCCTTTTCCCTCTTAACTATCTTCTTGGGAGACAACCACCAGGGTGGGAGAAGCCAGAGCAAAAGACTATTGGATCACCTGCGGCCAATGATTTCCTTAGAACAGCAGGGGAGGGTGGGGGAGGATAGATATAGAAGAGTCATTTAATACAATTCAGCATAATAGAATTACAAAAACTCTTAGTAAATTGAGACTAAAAGGAACTTTTGAAACTGATAGAAAATATAAAAAAAACAGTGGTTCTGGTTACAGTAATAGCCAAATAGCTTTCATTGGGCGACCCTTCTGTAAAAATAACCACAAACTCTAGACAAGATATATATTAAAACAAACAAACTACCTGCAGATAATAGAGAGTGGGAGGGAAAGTGACCTTTGGGAGAAAGGAATGACACCCAATAAGTGTCCTGCTTTTTATAGCTTTACCATGAGGGCAGGCCCATTGGTGCCTTGGAGTGGCTAAAACCCCAGTAGAATCTGACATCATACTGGTTTAGGAACTAGAGGACAAAGTAGGAAATAGTTACCACAGCTGAGTAGTGAAGGAGCTCCAAGTTCTGTGTATAATCCTTGCTCAAACCGGGCTGACCCTTTACCTATGCACAGCACAGATTTCTAGCATCCAGCTACAGCAAAAATACTGAACTGAGATTTCAGAGTTTGGAAATGAATCCAGTCAACTGCTAACACACACACACACACACACACACACACACACACACACACACGCACACACACACAAGAAATCTTCAGAGGAATGTAATAGAATCCAGAGTCTTTATAATATTTTTATCAATAAAGTCCAAGGTTCAATCCAAAATTACTAGATAAAAAGAAATAGGGAAGTGTAACCCATACTCAAGATGAAAGGTAATTAACAGGAAGTAACCCCAAAATATCACAGATGTACATGTTTCTTATTTTGATATGATGGAAATGCACTGATAATTTAAAGATTAAACAAAATATGGCAGTATAGTGATATGCACAACACTTTAAAATGCCGTCAAGTTGGCTGGGCGTGGTGGTGTGCACCTGTAATCCAAGCTACTTGGGAGGCTGAGGCAGGAGAATCGCTTGAACCCGGCAGGCAGAGCTTGCAGTAAGCCGAGATCTTGCCATTGCACTCCAGCCTGGGTGAGAGGGTGAGACTCTGTCTCAAAAAAAAAAAAAAAAAAAAAAAACTGCTGTCAAGTTATATATAATTGTGTCACAGTAAAGGACATACAAAAGAGATGGCAGGCTAGATTTGGTCCATGGTCCATAAATTGCTGACCCTGATTTAGTTCATAAAGCAAAAGGATAAAGAGATGTAAAAGATTCAATATGGCAGGTCAATTTCCTTTTATTAATTTATAAATTCAGGACAGTACCTATGAAAACCCTATTATAACTTTTATAGGAGAATTCAATGAACTAATTCCAAAGTTTATCTGGCAGAGTAAATGTGTAAGAATAGCAACATCAAAAACATTTGAAAAATAAGAATGCCAGAGAGTACTTGCCTAATAGATATACAATATAACCACAAATCTATGGTACTTTAAACCAGTGTGATACTGATGTAAACAAAACAGAGGAGAGAACCTACAAATACAAAACAGAGGAGAGAATCTATAAATATAAATCTATAAATAGAGAATATATAAATCCACATATATGGAAATTCAATATATATGAGGGCAAGATGACATTTTAAATCAGTTGGAAAAGCGTGAATTCCTTAACAAATACTGCTGGATCAGCTGGCTATTTGGGATTAGATCCTTACTTCAGATAAAAAAATCTAAATGCTCGCAGAAAGCTACAAAGTACTATAGAAAATACGGAAAAAACAGTTTTTCAGAAAAACATTTTATTTTGGGTTCAGGGGCACATGTGCAGGTCTGTTGTATAGGTAAATTGTGTGTCGCAGGGGTTTTGGTGTGCAGATTCTTTCATCATTCAGGTAATAAGCATAGTACCTAATTGGTCATTTTTTGATCTTTACCCTTCTCTCACCCTCCACCCTCAAGTAGGCCCTGGTGTCTGTTGTTCCCTTCTTTGTGTCCATGTATACTCAATGTTTAGCCCCCACTTATAAGTGAGAACATGCAGTATTTTGTAGAAAAACGTTTTTAAAACTTGCAGTGAGAAAGAATTTCCAAAAACACAAAATTCAAATGACATAAAGGAAAAGATCTACAGATTTTATAACATACAAATTAAAAACACTAATAACAAAGTTAAAGACAAGTAGCAGATTAAATACCAGCAACATTTATAATCAATAAAACATTTATAGCTATAACATAGAAAGTGCTCCTGTAGACAATAATAAGTACACTTGTTGAGTACTCACTATTGGCCAAGTACTATATTTACATGAATTAGCTCATTTAATCTTCAACTATGAAATAGATACTATTATCATCCCATTTTTCAGATGAGGAAACTAAGCAAGAAGAAGCTAGGTAATTTACCCCAGAAAAAAGTAACTCAATGGAAAGCAAAAGAAAGGATATTAAAGTAGTATATAGGATATCATAGAATACATGACAGAAGAAATACAAATGGCCAACAGACAAATGAAATGAGGTTCTACATTGCTAGAAATTAAGGTAGTGAAATAGAAACATCAGTGACTTATCACTTGTGTCTGTCAACTTGGCAAAAATTTTATGTGTGTTACCAAACAATATATAGTGCTTTCATGTTTTTAAGTATTATGTAGTTGTATTCATTGTGTATATATATTATTCTGCCATTTGCTTTTTTTCAGCAATGTTACATTTTTGAGCTTTAATCAAAATGATGCATGTAGTTATCTAGTCCGTTCATTTCAATTTCTGTATAAGTGTTCCTTGTATGAATAAAAGAAAAAATGTTTATTCCCCCAAATTATAAGAATGTGAGGGATCAAGGCTACCTGCATACAGTTGGTAAGAATGTCAATTGATGTAGCTCTTTCGGAAGATAATTATGGCAATATTTATTATCAGAAGGTAAAATGTCCATGCCCTTTAGCCCAGTTAGTTCACTCCAAAACAAAACATCTATTCTACAGAAATATACGTGTAGGAAGATATGTATGCATAAATGGAGACTTTGCAAAATCAGTTATAATAGTGAAAACCTGGAAATAACCCAAATGTCTTTAATAGAAACATGGTTCAACAAATTACAGTATACCCACCATGTGAATTACTGTGCAGCCATTAAAGTAATGAAGTAAATCTGTATATACTGATATGAAAGGATGTATTTGATAATATTATTGGTGGAAACACAAATTGCTGAGGCAGTGTATATACACACACACACATATATATACACACATACACAAACCTATTTTATATGTCTAAGACTAGGTGAGCAGAGGAGCCCCTGCTGATGTCAATCCTACAGTTGAGCAGAGTTTGGCTGTGGCCTCTGTGCCTTACCCATCTGTTATGCCCACCTATTTATGTGTCTATCTTAAATTACAATTTAAATGGTTTAAGAGTGGCACCTCCTTAATCATCTACCAAAATCCTTTGGTAGCCAAGATCAGTGTGAGTTATAAAATTATGCTCAGTCTGTTTTGATGAGATGGTCTGACTGTCTTAGTATCTCAGTTTCCAGGCTTCAAACCAATCTTGAATTGGGATTTTGAGACATAAAACCACTACAGGAACCTGATGGAGAAATGACCTTTGGTACCTCCATCTGAATTATGATTATCTAAAATTCACGAAGCATTCTGTCTGCAGAAAAGCTAGCGGATTTGAAAGCAACAATGTAAAGGCAACTTTCTGGCTTCTTAATTGAGGTCCTTCTCCAGACAAGGGAGGGCAGTTCCACAGGGCTGAAGATGGTTGCATGATTCATAGGATTTATGCAAACCCTGTGAGTAAATTCTAAGGAAGAGAAATAAGTAATATTTTGATTTTATTTCTATAAAAATAAGATAATACTGGTCGGGCACAGTGGCTCATGCCTGTAATTTCAGCACTTTGGGAGGCTGAGGTGGGCGGATCACAAAATCAGGAGTTTGAGACCAGCCTGGACAACATGGTGAAACCCTGTCTCTACTAAAAATACAAAAATTAGCCAGGCGAGGTGGCACACGCCTGTAATCCCAGCTACTTGGAAGGCTGAGGCAGGAGAATCGCGTGAACTTGGGAAGTGGAGGTTTCAGTGAACTGAGATCGTGCCATTGCGCTCCAGCCTGGGTGACAGAGCGAGACTCTGTCTCAAAAAAAAGAAAAAAAAAAAAAAAATAACGTCAGTGTGGTAAATTGATTACTTAAGTTTATTCCCCATTTACATCCTGTGGCCAAGTAAAATTTGTGTGTGCATTGTGTGATATGTAGCATTACCTGATGAAACAAGTTTATATGGAAAAGTTCATTTTTACTGAAAATTAAAATTGTGAAAAAAAAGAGTGACATTTCTTAACATGAATTGGATTGAAAAATGAAATTGGCATTTCTATGACAAAAAGTACGTCTGATTTTGGCTGATGATTTTATCAATGAGGACTGATTTTTCCAGTTAGATTATATGGCAAATGTATTACATAAATTGAATAAGCTAAATGTGAAGTTCCAAGACATAAGATTAAAATATATTGATAAAGGGGTAATAAATTGACACTATTTTTATTTTATCAACCTTCCTGATAATATTGGGCTAAACAGCAATGCCTACCTCTATAAAAATGAAAAATAAGAACACAATTTATGCCAAACCCTCTCTCATTTCTAACAATAAATAACGTTTATCCATAAATATGAAGCCAATTGAGAGAAAAGTTTCATTTATCTAATGGGAAGATAATTTTTTTTTTTTTTTTTTTTTGAGACAGAGTCTTGCTCTGTCACCCAGGCTGGCGTGCAGTAGTGCAATATCAGCTCACTGCAAGCCCCGCCTCCCGGGTTCACTCCATTCTCCTGCCTCAGCCTCCTGAGTAGCTGGAACTACAGGCGCCCGCCACCATGCCTGGCTAATTTTTTTGTATTTTAATAGGACGGGGTTTCACCGTGTTCGCCAGGATGGTCTCCATCTCCTGACCTCGTGATCCGCATATCTTGGCCTCCCAAAGTGTTGGGATTATAGGCGTGAGCCACCACTCCCGGCCGAGAAGATAATTTTTAAATAAAATTTTATTTTTTACATTTAATAACTTTAGAAATGTATATGTTATTTTATCAATAGTATACTGATAATAATATTTGTAATGATACCTAAATCCACATATCATTTGATACTTAGAATTTTACAATTATCAAATTTTAAAATATTTCACTTTCAATGTATATGCATATTTTTGTTCATTAAAATATAATAAGGTGATTAACAGAAAATATTCAAGCATAAAATATATAACATTAGGGGAGTAAAACGGAAATATGAATTCATTGAGGAAAAGGAATGATATGTAATCTGTTGTTAAGAGCTTGTCTGAGCCCAGGAGCAGTGGCTCATGCTTGTAATCCCAGCACTTTGGGAGGCTAAGGCGGTTGGGTCACTTGAGGTCAGGAGTTCCAGACCAGCCTGGCCAACATGGTGAAACCTGTCTCTACTAAAAATACAAAAATTAGCCAACCCTGATGGCATGCACCTGTAATCCTAGCTACTCAGGAGGCTGAGTCGTGAGAATCGCTTGAACAGGGGAGGAGGAGGTTGCAGTGAGCCGAGATCGCGCCACTGCACTTCAGCCTGGGCGACAGAGCAAGACTTGATCTCAAAAAAAAAAAAAAAAAGAGCTTATTTGAGCATTTAAATATTGTTTGCTATGGTATTTGGACTCTGCTATACATAAGTCTGATAAAACAGTTTTATTTTAAGATATCGATATTTAAATATTTTAAAAGTAATAGATTGCCATCTTTTAAAAAATGTTTGATGAAAATTTTAGATGCCAATTTTAAAATGTGTCAAAGGGCAGAGCGAGACTCCATCTCAAAAAAAAAAAGTGTCAGAGGGGTACTTAGTTATTCCAAAACAAAAGGGTATGTAAGCAAAATTTTAGGAAACCACTGAAATTCTAATCTCTAAGAATAAAGTTAGTCTTTTAAAAAAATATAGCTAGAATTTTGGAACACATTGAATTATCATGCAAAGTTTTGTGATTGTGATTTTCAAATCAAATCAGTCAGCCTATCATATAATTCTCTTTAGGGGTGTGCTGGCAAAGAGAAGATAAATGGTGGGTCCAATCATGGTTGGAATTGTATCCTGGAGTGAGAAAGGATCCAGGGAGTTGGCATAATTTTAGTCAGTGTGGTTTTAATGATGGCTCCTGAATTCTAACCTGAACAAGGAGTAAAGTAAAAAGAGCAGGGAAGTAATGGACAATAAAAGGGATTGAGTTAATGGATTGAAGGTTTCAGTGATGCTGCTGACCCAGAGCTACGGAAGTAATCTGGTTAATGAGTTAGGAGGACAGGAAGGAGGTTGTCACTGGATGGTGAGATGTGAGATGTCTGAAATCAACATTTCAGAGAGGATGATAAGATCTATAAAGTGAAGATGAGTATGAATGGCTAAAATGGAGGAAAGGAAAGGGTTGTTAGAATCAAGGAGATCAAGGAACTCTGAGTATAGGCAAATAAAGGAACTAAATATGAATTCATCCTTCTCTAGACTTCCATAGCACATGGATTATCTTATGCAATTTATTCTTTCAATTGAAGTTACATGAATACCTACTTGTCCTTCCTCCTTTCTTCATCCCTTTACTTCACATACCTACACATCTAGTACAATGCACATTTTAAGTGTTTGGTTTCTACTGCTGAACTGAGTTGAAATTTTACTTTTTTGTGTGTATGGTAATTTCACTAAGAGAATTCTCAAAAAACCAGAGAACGTTTCCTTTATCCCATAAATATTAATACCTACTTACCTGCATCCCAGAAGTCCTATAGTTGTAAACAGTTCCTTTCAACTGGACCTGTTCTCCTCGTACAACAGAATATGGTATATTCATTTCCAGGAAGACATCTTTGAACACCTTTGCCTTAATAGTATCAGCAACACATATACCTTCAGCCCAAAGTGGAAGTGAAGTAGAATCTTATTAGGAAATCCCTATAATGCTTTATTGGTATTAAAATTTCTCACATTTGCTTTACTTCAAGGAAAAAAGAATACTAGACCATGTTTTTCTCTGAACTCTCACCTCATGCCCTTGAATTTTCTATTCATTGATCTTAATTTCAATAATAATTAGTATTAACAGAAAACTTCATTTGTTCAACAAATAGTTAATTCTATTTAAGGCATGAGAATACTTATTAACTATGCACCAAATCTTTTTAGATATTCATTATTGGCTCCTTTTTTAATGAGTATAAAATTTTGATTGTGGAAACCAAGATTTTAAAACAAAAGTAGCAAACAACAAACAAAACCATTCCTGAAATTATTTGGAAAGCATCTGCACTTAATCATCACAAAGATCAGCCCAAGAGAGGTCATTTGTTTGTTTGTAAGGCTACACAAGCTCCCAGTCAGTGAGAATAGTGAAGGAAAATAAAGACTTGAGGCTGGGTGCAGTGGCTCAAGCTGTAAACTCAGCACTTTGGAAGGTGGACGTGGGAAGGTTGCTTGAAACCAGGAGTTTGAGACCAGCTTGGACAACATAGCGAGACCCCTTTTTCATTTACAAAAAAAGGGAAACAGGAAAAAAAAGAGAGGAGTGAAAGGAGAAATCAATATGTAAGATGTGGGCACATCCAAGTCTTTTGGTAATACATAAAAAAAGAATATTTTTAAAAAATTGCTACCATGTAAGTCCTGGGTAAACTAAATAGATACTAACAAAGAATTACATCTTGCTAATCATATCACTATTTAAATGCATATATCACTTAAGCCTGCTTACCACTGTTTGAAATGCCAACACCTTGAATTTCCCAGGTAGTTACAGAATCAGGTAGGGCAAACTGCAACTGTTTTCTGGAAGTTAAAATGTTGATATTCAAATACAGTGGAATATTGATTAACTCAACTTAACAGAGACATCCATTAACAGTATTTTTGCTCCAAACTACTTCAGAGAAAGAAAAAAACTCACGCGATGAAATCACATCATTAAGGAAAACCTCATCAAGAAAAACATATTCAGTAACTCTCCTATATATTGCATGTTTTTAGACATTGCACCACTACGATGAGAATTCAAGTTCAGCAGGATGCCTTTGAAACATTGCAAAATCCAAGCATACAAAACAAAGAAAAAACTATGTCATGAGTATATTCTAAAATAGGGAAGCAAAGTGATTCACGTTAGCACTGCTCAAAACAAAGCTGACATAACTAAAAACTGCTGATTATGATTAAGCTTGTATATTTATTTACAGCTATTGTCTACCAACTTTGTATCAGGTATAGTGCTGAGTACTGAGTAAACAGCACTGATAAGATATAGTCCTGCTCTCAGGCAGTTTACAATCTAGTGGAAGAAATAGTTAAGTCAACAAATTATACTGCACTGTAATAATTGTACCAATAAGGCATTATAAGAGTTAAGAGGCAGTGTGCATTCGTTCAATACATTTATTTTCAGTATCCTAAGCCAAGTCCTGCATATAAAGCAGTAATCTGAATTTAGTTCACGTCCTTGAGGTATTTACATTTTAATGTGTAAGACAGGAAAGTAAAGAAGTCATTATAATACAATGTGATTCACACAACAGGGTTAATTGAGGGTGTAATTAATCCAGTCACTGGTAGGGTTGGGGAGCAGTGGCCAGAAGGTTTACTAGAGGACCTGCTAGCTAATGGGTAATGTCCGATGAAACGGACAACAATTGTGTGGAAGAAGGATTAGAGAAGACAAGGGTAGAAACAAGGAGATGCATGAGGAGACAACTGCAGGGCTTTGAACTCATTCCTTGCCTTCTCATTGGAAAACCAGTGCTTTAAGCCCACCTAAGAAGAGTATGGCTCGAGGACTCAGTACATCACTGTTTTCAGTGATATAGAGGAAGTGTTTCGCTAAAATGTGTTGAATAAAAAACTTCAAAAGGAAAAGAACTTTTCTTCCTGTTTATTAATGTTTGTTTTATAGTACAGATATTTTAGGATAAAAATAGTAGCTTAATATAGTGCCTAGCACATAGTTGTGTGTAGTAAATGCATACTGAAGTCAAATAAAATTAAATGGAATAGTACCCTTCTTCATTCTGACCTGGAGCCAATCACCAGTGCAATATACATCAAAAAAATAAAAATTTAAAAAAGCAAAGCAAAACAAAACAAAATTTGATCAAATTGCAGGATCATCTTAACTTTTACGCAAGCTATTGGGAAATGGGTAATTTCCAGATTTTTGGTCATAATACTTGCATTATCCACATTTCTTTCAAGGAAACATGAGCGAAGTATAATACCTTCTGGGAACAAGATGAACTTCCCATAACCAGCTTTCTGGAAAATAACTCCGAATTTCTGGCTTGCTTACTGGTAACAGGGTCTTCATGTCTGGATAAAAAAATTATATTCAATTATGGAAAAACAATATAAATTCCACTTATAGGTGAATTTAAAAATATGGCCATTAATCTGTAACTTGAACATTTTCTGAAAGGTAAATAAAACATTTTGTTTAATGCTTCCAAAATAGAACTATAGGCAGGGTGCATTGCTCATGCTTGTAATCCCAGAACTTTGGGAGGCTGAGGTGGGCAGATCACCTGAGGTCAGGAATTCGAGACCAGCCTGGCCAACATGTTGAAACCCCATCTCTACTAAAAACACAAAAATTAGCTGGGCATGATGGCGAGTGTGTCTGTAGTCCCAGCTACTCAGGAGGCTGAGGCACGAGAATGACTAGAACCTGGGAGGTAGAGGTTGTAGTGAGCCTCGATTACACCACTGCACTCCAGCCTGGGTGACAGAGCGAGACTCTGTCTCAAAAAAACAAAAACCAAACAAACAAAAAAACTATAAAGACCTTAGGATTTTTCCACTAATCGCATTGGCAAAACAAAGCATTAAATACCTTTAATGATTTGTTTCTTAAATTGCTAAATGTTTAGTATTCCTGAGATTATACAAGATATTGATCAGTCTATAAAGTTATTTGCACTTGTATAATTGTAATAATTGTGTTTATAACAGAAAAAAAAGGAGGCTTTATATGATTCTCTGCCTTCTTTAACTTGGCAATTTGTTTATATTTACTTTAATAAAAATGGACAGAACTTTTGTTTTCATCTAAGACACATTAATAGAAAACCAAACATGGTATGCAAAATAACAGTTTTCAGACATTAGAGCATAAGCAGAACTGTGATCTCTGAGAGAAAGGAAACAATTAGGTGAAACCTAAAATTGCCCCAGCTTACTGTCTAGAGGCAGTTTACAGATCAGGGCAGGGAGAGGAATACAAGGAGAGCCTGATGATTTTGAAGACTTGTGGCAACACAGATGGGAGTTTTGCAAGGCCAAGTTGTCTGGAATGAGGAGCAGAGTTCCAGGAAGGAGGGGGCTGCAGAGAGAGAATTCTATCCAGCTGAAGCCAAACCAGATGATTATAGCTGAAAAATGAAAAAATATATGAGAGGGGAGAGCAAGATGGCTGAATAGAAGCCTACACCATTTGTCTTTCCTGTTGGTACACTAAATTTTAACAACTAACTACACACAAAAAGTACCATCACAAGAACCGAAAATCAGGTGAGCAATCACAGTACCTGGTTTTGACTTTACATCACTGAAAGAAATATTGAAGAGAGCAGGAAAGATAGTCTTGAAGCACCGATGCCACTCCTCCCATATCCCCTAGCAGTGACTGTGAAGCATGGAGAATCTATTTGTTGGGAGAGGGAGAGCGCAGTGATTCTGTGGCTTTGCATTGAACTCAGTGCTGCACTGTCACAGTGGAAAGCAAACCAGGCTGTACTCAGCTGATGTCTGCCCACGGAGAGTATTTGGACTTGCCCTAGCCAGAGGGGGATCGCTCATCCCAGTGGTTGGAGCTTGAGTTCTAGCAAGCCTCCCCCTATGGACTGGAGTGCTCTAGGGCCCTAGGTTAACTTGAGGGGCAGTCTAGGCCACAAGGACTGCAATTTCTAGGCAAGTCCTAGTGCGCTGGAAGCCCTCAGGAATACTAAACATTTAGCAATTTAAGAAACAAATCATTAAAGATATTTAATGCTTTGTTTTGTCAATGCTATTAGTGGAAAAATCCTAAAGTCTTTATAGTTTTTTTTTTTTTTTTGAGACAGAGTCTCGCTCTGTCACCCAGGCTGGACAATTAGACAAGAGAAGGAAATAAAGGTCATCCAAACTAGAAAGCAAGAAGTCAAATTATCCTTGTATGCAAATGATATGATCATATATTTGGAAAAACCTGAAGACTCCACCAAAAATCTATTAGAACTGCTAAATGAATTCAGTAAAGTTGCAGGATATAAAATCAACACACAAAAATCAGTAGCATTTCTATATGTCAATAATGAACAATGTGAAAAAGAAATTTAAAAAGTAATACCATTTACAATAGCCACAAATAAAATTAAATACCTAGGAATTAACTTAACCAAAGAAGTAAAAGATACCTACAATGAAAACTATAAAACACCAATGAAAGAAATTCAAGAAGACACACAAAAAAAATGGAAAATTTTTCCATGTTCATGGATTGGAAGAATCAATATTGTTAAAATGTCCAAACTTCCCAAAGCAATCTACTGATTCAATGCAGTCTCTACGAAAATACCAATAACAGAAATAGAAAAAAAAAAAAATCCTAAAATTCATATGGAACTACAAAAGACCAGAATAGCCAAAGCAATCCTGAGCAAAAAGAAAACAAGTGGAGGAATCACATTACCTGACTTCAACTTATACTATAGAGCTATAGTAACCAAAACAGCATGGTACTGGCATAAAAGCAGACATATAAACTTATGGAACAGAATAGAGAACCCAGACAAATCCATACACCTACAGTGAACTCATTTTTGACAAAGGTGCCAAGCACACATATCGGAGAAAGGACAGTCTCTTCAATTAATGGTGCTTGGAAAACTGCTTATCCATATGCAGAAGAATGAAACGTGACCCTTATCTCTTGCCATATACAAAACTCAAATAAAAATGGATTAAAGACTTAACTCTAAGACCTCTAAGTATAAAACTGCTACAGGAAAACACTGGGAAAATTCTCCAGGACATTGATCTGGGCAAAAGTTTCTTGAGTATACCCCACTACACAGACAACCAAAGCCAAAATGGACAAATGGGATCACATCAAGTTAAAGAGCTTCTGCACAGCAAAGGAATCAATAAAGTAAAGAGACAACCCACAGAATAGGAGAAAATACTTGCAGCTACCCATCTGACAAGAGATTAATAACCAGAATATATAAGGAGTTCAAACAACTCTACAGGAAAAAAAAAGTAATACTCCCACTTAAAAATGGGCAAAAGATTTGAATAAACATTTCTCTAAGTCATACAAATGGCAAAAAGGCATGTGAAAAGGTGCTCAACATCAGTAATCACCAGAGAAATGCAATCAAAACTACAATGAAATATCATCTCATATCAATGAAAATGGTTTTTATTCAAAAGACAGGCAATAACAAATGTTGGACGGGATGTGGAGAAAAGGGAATACTTGTACATTGTTAGTGGGGATGTAAATTACTATAACCACTATGGAGAACAGTTTGGAGTTTCCTCAAAAAACAAAGAATAGAGCTACCATATGATCTGGCAATCCCACTGCTGGGTATATATCCAAAAGAAAGAAAATCAGTACGTTGAAGAGATAGCTGCATTCCCATATTTGTTGCTGCACTGTTAAAAATAGTCAGGATTTGGAAGCAACATAAATGTCCATCAACAGATGAATGGATAAAGAAAATGTGGTGCATATACACAGTGGAGTACTACTCAGCCATGAAAAGAATGAGATCCTATCATTTGCAACAATATGGATGGAACTGGAGTTCATTATGTTAAGTGAAATAAGTCAGGCACAGAAAGACAAAATTTGCATGTTCGCACTTACTTGTGGGTGCTAAAAATCAAAACAATTTAACTCATGGAGAGAGAGAGTAGAAGGCTGGGAAGGGTAGTAGGAGGATGTGGGGGATGTGGGGATGGTTTATGGGTACAAAAAATAGAATGAATAAGACTTAATACTTGATAGCACAACAGGGTGACTATAGTCAATAATAATTTAATTGTACATTTAAATGTAACTAAAAGAGTATAATTGGATTGTTTATAAAACAAAGGAGAAATACCTCAGGGGATAGACACCCCATTTTCCATGATGTGATTATTACTTATTGCATTCCTGTATCAAAGTATCTCATGTACCCCTTAAATACTATTTACCCACACAAATTTAAAAATTAAAAAAAAAATTAAGAGGAAAAAAAGCCAAATCCTCCCTCCAAAAAGAAAAACAACATATGGACTAGATTGTTTATTAAAATTCTGCTTATAATAAGCAAATATTATTAGTCAGGCATGGTGGTGGGTGCGTGTAATCCCAGCTACTTGGGAGGCTGAGGCAGAAGAATTGCTTGAACCCGGGAGGTGGAGATTGCAGTGAGCTGAGACTGCGCCATTGCACTCCAGCCTGGGCAACAAGAACAAAACTCCATCTCTCAAAAAAAAAAAAAGCAAAACTAATATTGGAAAACAATCTGAATCTTAGACATTGTACATCTCAATGAATATATTTCTACAAACATAAATTTTGTGGCCATTCACCAAAATTATGATTATTAGATACTGCTTAACAATAGGGCTATGTTCTGAGAAGTATGCTGTTAGGTGACTTTGTTGTGTGACCGTCATGGAGTGTACTTACACTAATCTGGATGGTATAACTTACTACACATCTAGACTATATGGTATGGCCTATTGTTCCTAGGTTACAAACCTGTTACTGAACAGAATACTGCAGACAACTGTAATGCAATGGCAAGTATTTGTACATCTAAGCATATCTAAACACAGAAAAGTTACAGCAAAAATATGGTATTATAATCTTATAGGATCACCGTTGCATGTGTGGTCCATCATTGATGAAAATGTCATTATGCAGCACACATATGTATAAAACAGAAGCTATCATTTTGCTTTTGTTTGTTTTGTTAAAGACTATACATAGGCTGGGCACAGTGGCTCACGCCTGTAATCCCAGCACTTTAGGAGGCCGAGGTGGGTGGATCACCTGAGGTCAGGAGTTCGAGACCAGCCTGGCCAATATGGTGAAACCCCGTCCCTACTAAAAATACAAAAATTAACCAGGTGTGGTGGCAGGCGCCTTTAATCCCAGCTACTCAGGAGGCTGAGGCAGGAGAATTGCTTGAACCCGGAGGCAGAGGTTGCAGTGAGCCAAGATTGCACCACTGTACTCGAGCCTGGATGACAGAGCCAGATTCTGACTCAAAAAAGAAAAAAAAAAAAAAAAGACTATATATAAAGTCCTAAAAGCTCTGAAAACATATTAATGACAGTTTTATAAATTCTGGAAATATGTATTATAGTTGAAACTGAAATAAGACATCAACTTTTATATAAGTACACTTAACCTTAGGCTAGATTTAGAAATCTTCTCCTGTATTTCATCAATGTAGATATAGACAGAATTTTTAATGGTTATAATATCACAAAAGCATAGAATTGTAGCACTCACAGGCATATTGGAGAGGATCTGGTCAAAGCTCCTTGCTTGAGGCTCAGCGAGGATAAATAACCATTCAAGTTTATGGGATGACTTGGCTTTAAGGTTATGCCAGGTCTTAACTCTGGCCTAGTGTAGTCTGCTCTGTACTATACCTCTTCTGATGCCTAAAAATGATGGATTTTTTTTTTCTTATGGACATTTACAAATTATCTTTTCTACTTTCAATTCTAAATAGATCATGAAAACTGCCTTTCTTAGCAGCATAAAATTACACAAAATTCCCCGTGTTGAGCAGAATTCTGATAGAAAACATCATACTTACGTAGCCTTCCCAATTGCATGTCTTTATGAGACATATTAGCACGGAGCTGGCTTGCGACGACACAACATTCGGTGAAAGCTTTGACGCATCTCGGCCCTACGCTAATCCGTGCAGCTCGCTGCTCACAGGTTTCATCATCATTAATGCAGGCTCCATCGTAACAACATTTCTTCACTACGAAATGTTTATATTTAGCAGCTGAAATGGTAATAATGCAAGTGTTCTTGATCATGCAGAGTCATAACATCTCAGGCTTAGAAGGATTCTCAAGGGATACCTGGTTTCTATTGCTATGTGACACCCCTACCCACAATAGTCATGGCTAGGTGACTGTCCAGACTCCCCTTGGAACTATTCTAAGAATGGGGAGAACGTGACCTTACCAAATGGTCCATTCCAGCTCACACTAAATGGTTAAGGGGTTTCCTGCAATTAAGCTAAATACAAACTCTTGAAACTGGAACTTTGGGTTCTGCTGAAAATAAGCAGAAAAATATAACATAGACAAAGAATATAAAATATTTTTTAAGAAAATAAGTTAAATATCCAAGAAAGCTTTAAATATTTGAAGATAGCTATCATCACTATACAAATATTTCCTTCTTCAAGCTGCACATCCTATTTTTCAAAAACTTCTTATATAACATGGTTTGTGGACTTCACCCAGTAGCATTACCCTTCATTGTTAAGTGCTCAGATTAGTCAGTGTCTCTCTTTTCATATCATTAGAATGTAGAATAAAGGTTAGAATTAAAATAATTCACATACAAATGGAAGAAACTATTATACTACCATAGGCATATTAGTTGAACTCAATTTGCTGACTCCCAGTTTGATATTCTTTCTACAGTTACATGGCCAATTATCATAACCATTTAAATAATTATTTTAAAATAATTCTCACAAGATGTATTTTCCAAAGAATAATGCTACTAACAGTTAACTATATGAAATAGAAGTAATAGACTGCTAGGTATGTCCCCAAAATAGTCAAATTATGGATTTTGTCAGAATAAAATGGAAGGATATGATTTTAATTGCTAGATGAAGTTATCAGAGAGAAAATATTTATGACAAATAAAAGCTAATATTTTGGATTTTAGAGCTAGAAGTAATAAAGACCTATTTCCTTAGATTAAGGCTATGACAAATGAACTACTAGACTTTATTTGGATTAATCTTTCTGAGAGAGATAAGCTAGACCTCCATACATATTTTTCTTTTCATCCATTCTATTTCAATTAGGGGAATTTATATAACATTTAAATTTGTCAAGTTTTTGAATGATATGACCATAACCTTTTTACAATCACATGAATCTTAGGGTACCTATTTCTTCTATCTTCTTTTTCAGCATTCTTCTTGGCCTTATAATTTCTTTACAAGGTTCATCTGGTTTTTCAAAAAAAAAGATAAAGAAGAAGGATTAAAAAGGAGATAAAATCTCAAAAAAATGCCATGAAACTATTTAAGTATTTAGAACATTCACAAGTCATTCATTAACAAATATTGAGGGGCTACTTTGGATTAGGAACTGTGCACCATACTTCTTAATATGACTTGTTTTATCTTAGTGGAGTTCATGATCGAGTGTCATATCGTTTGACTTATTTTGTCTGAATTTGGTTTTGAATCCTGCAGCCTTTCTAATCCACTGATTCCAGAGAAATACCTAAGCATTTAGAGTGAGTGATGCTTTTGTTGGGTATGCTATTTTTATTATTTGCTCTTTGTGCTATATTATTGCAAATATAACTATGAATACCATAGTATCAAGTATAATTATGAACAATTTTAAAACCATAGAAAGAAGATGATTAAGACGTGGTTACTATCCTTAAAGAGCTCCCGATGCAGTAGGTGAGACAGAACTTACAACGACATGTAAGAATGCGCAATGACATAATGCTGTTCTATTACTTATAAATAGATCTAGTCCCTGCAATAGCCTCCCTATTAAAGGAGGAGGGAATTATAAATTCTATGTGGGGAAGAGGTCTCGTAGAGGCGATGATTCTTACGTTGCTTCTCCAGGCTAATGAAGGGGAAACCAATCCCAATAAATAAAGGCCCAAAGGTGCAAAATAGCATAATGCCACTCAAGAACTCCACTTGGTTCTGTAGAGCTTAAACATAACGTAAGGCACAGCAAGGTAAGAGCTAGTTGAAGAGAGCCAGTGAGAAGATCATGGAAGGTTTTGAGTACTACACTAGAGAATTCGTACTTTATCTTGAAGGCCAGTGAAACATTTTATACAGGTGAGTTATGTAGTCTTGGTATTCTAAGATCAGGGTACAGAATATTTGGGAAGAGGAATAAAAATGAGATCTGGGAGGCAAATGATCAATGGGATTTTCAGTAACAAACATGCTGAGCATTTTACCATTTTCTTGGGAGTCATCTGCATTTGCATTAGTGAGGAAGGTAAGTCCAGCTAGGTGGAACACATTGGCATTGTTGAGGCCACCACCTGCCCCACAGCCCAGATCACTCTTCTCTAAGAATTGAAATACCTGTCCAGAAAGGCAGAATGTTGAGCCCATTGAGATGTATAAATCATTCCTCTAAAGAACTAAAAGGTACTAATTGTTACATGGTTATCACAAACCAGTGAAATACACAGATGATATTTTTCAAATCATCAAAGACAAAATTTCCCAACTTTGTTTCTAAGTTTGTCCTTTTGTATTTATAAATACATAACTATTCAAAGTTAAATGAAGAACTAAGTCTTAAACAAATAGCTTTGATGAGGACTTTATTAGAAACTGATGTAGAGTGTTTTGTACATAGAATGAATGCTGCAATCAATATAATGTTCCAGATAAATAAATAAATAGGTATGAATGCCTGAAGGACTGAATTAACAAAGAAATTAATTTTAAGTTGCTTTAAAAGCACAACTTTGTGCATTTTGGTGGGGATGTCCCTACGTTCTAAATGGGTGAAGACTTGTTTGGGCAGGCTTATTCATTTTAATTTTGACCCCAAATGTTCTTTTCTCTCTGAATATTGTTTAATTTTACAGTTTCTCAGTCCTTCCTTCCCTGTACAAAGAAATTCAAGCCTAGAAAATAATAACTGTACATAGTAAGATAAATAGGAACTTATGAGAATTGAATGATTTTGAAATTCTTCTGTGCTATGGATTTCAATGAGAGTTAAAAAAAAATCCAAATGTTACCTATACAGATCTTTCCTGTGCTGCTACTAGCTACTGTAACTGCCATCAACACCCTACCCTAAACCTCCAAAGTATTCTGATAGTAATTTTTCCTCCATGAATGTAATGGCTACCATGATCATATATTCTTAAAGTGCTTACATTTACATTTGAAAAACAAAAGAGGATTGACCTGTGCTTTGGGAGCTAACCTGAGGATGGTTTACCTTCCTAAAAATGAGTATGTTGAGTAGATTATAGAAAAGCAGGCCTAGCCTTCCCTTAGTTATTCCCCCATATCCTAGTCTGGTGACCACACTTCATGCAACACTGCAGTGAGATATGCATTACTTAACTCTTTCCAAGGGCTTTTTGGCTCTTCTTTGGACTCCATACACAGCGCTGTCCACTGCTGTTAATGCCACCCAGGAATCCATCCCAGTTACCATATTAAGAGACACAGTTTGGCCTGGAGAATATGTATCTGCATCAGGAGACAGATGAACCTAAAAGTTCATTTGAAAAAGAAAAGGAAAGATCATTTGTATTAAGACAAGACTTTTCAGAAGCAGCTCAGACTTTGGCAGCCTCCTTCATTAAAAAGAAAATTCAATTGCGACTTATAATTTGTGGCTTACCTGGAGCTGGTTGCCACATTTTTCTTCAATATTTAACCAGACTGAATCAGACACTAATTCTGCTGTCTGCTCTCCTGTGACGATGTAATAGACCAGGAGTCGGGATGAAGGAACCATGTTCTGTGTTACTGGAATGTTTATACTTTGATAAGATGCATCTGAAAGTTTCTCCCTTGTGCCAAAGTGGATAATTTTGCCCTTGGATAAAATCTAAAAATAAACAGCAGCAGCAACAATAAGTAAAAAATAAACCAACAAAAAACAAAACCTATGCTTTAGGATGCAGCCTGGAGCTGGAGCAGAAATTACGTTAAAGAAAAATAAAGTTAGGCCAGGCGCAGTGACTCATGCCTGTAATCCTAGCACTTCGGGAGGCCGAGGTGGGCGGATCACTTGAGGCCAGGAGTTCAAGACCAGCCTGGCCAACACAGTGAAACACCATCTCTACTAAAAATACAAAAGTTAGCCAGGCACGGTGGTGCATGCCTGTAATCCCAGCTACTTTGGAGGCTGAGGCATGAGAATTGCTGGAACCCGAGAGATGAAGGTTGCAGTGAGCTGCGATCATGCCACTGCACTCCAGCCTGTGCAACAGAGCAAGACTCTGTCTCAAAAAAAAAAAAAAAAAAAAAAAAGACATACCAATTTTAGTTGGGCAAGGTGACTTACACCTGTAATCCCAGCACTTTGGGAGGCCAAGGCAGGCGGATCACCTGAGGTCAGGAGTTCGAGACCAGCCTGGTCAACATGGTGAAACCCTGGCTCTACTAAAAATAGAAAAATTAGCCATGCATGGTTGTGGGCATCTGTAATTCCAGCTACTTGGGAGGCTGAGGCAGGAGAATTGCTTGAACCCGGGAGGCAGAGGTTGCAGTGAGCCAAAATCGTGCCACTGCACTCCAGCTTGGGGGACAGAGCGAGACTCCACCAAAAAAAAAGGAAGGAAGGGAGGGAGGGAGGAAGGAAGGAAGGAAGGAAGGAAGGAAGGAAGGAAGGAAGGAAGGAAAGAAAGAAAGAAAGAAAGAAAGAAAGAAAGAAAGAAAGAAAGAA